>NC_056734.1:586447373-586479873 GCF_019279795.1 Protopterus annectens
TTTTTCTCTCAAAGAGACACTGCAAGACAGGAGTTAAGTTATCAGAAGTGAAAACTGAAAAAGCTGAACTCGGAGCAGAAATGTTAGGGGCTGCCATAGCTGTCATAATGAGACATAGGCGACTTGCTGAGGGTGGTGACAATGCAGAATGGTGCCAGACAACACCACAGGGAGACTGAGAAGAGTGTACAGGCCCAGGGTCACCTACCACGGGTTACATGAGCTGGAGATAGTAGAGTGCTATAGAGTGGACAGAGACCTCCTGCATCAAATAGTGGAGCTGTGCAGGCCACGCCTCACACACAGAACCAACAGAGGGGAACCCATCCCAGTGGAAACCAAGGTATGTGTTGGCCTAAGAATACTAGCAACAGGTACCTTCCAGAGACCAACTGGCGATATGATGGGGATATCACAGGCATCAGCTTCCAGGGTACTGCACCAGTTCCTGGATGCCATGTCAGCACATGTGGTGATCATGTATATACTTCCCCAATGCCCATGAGGTATTGGCCAGCAACATCGCGTCTCTTCCAGCAAATGGCGGAATACCCTGAGGTAGTGGGTGCAATAGACTGCCGCACATACGCATCAAAGCACCAGCGGCTGGCGGGGTAGGGCATACATCAACCGCCAAGGGCTTCCCCTCCATCAACTGCCAGGTCATGTGTGATGCCAGGGCATAATAATGAATGTGTGTGCTGGCTGTCCTGGGAGCTACCACGATTCCCACATCTGGCATTTGGCCTAGCAGCTTCGCGCAGACATTTGCCAATGGGGACATCCGCCTGGACACCTAGTGGGGGATGCAGGGTATGCACTGGAGCCGTGGCTGATGACACCCATCAAGCACACACACCTGAACAGGAGCAGCCATAATGAGCCTGCGCACAAACCGTAATGTAATGGGGCGTGTGTTTGGGCTACTCAAGTCCCTTTGGTTCCGGTGTCTGGATACATCTGGTGGAGCCTTGCAGTACACCAAACTACATGTACCAAATTGTCATGGTATGTGCTATGCAACATAATATGATCTTTGCGAAAACAACTGCAGCAGGACCAGCATAGGGCTGGGCCAAACAGCCCACCATTGCCAAGGCCACCACAGGCACAGCGTGACTCGGAGGAGGAACAACCTGAGGCCTGCCCCAGTAGGCAGAAGGGCGTGCCCAGTATGCCCTGGCCTTGGCAAAGGCAATGCATAGCACATACATTGGCTCAGTAGGAACCTTGAGGAATGATACCCCTCTCCTGACTCACTCATATAGTAACAGGGATTACTAGCGTGACACAACCTGCTCTCAAACATGTACAGGGAAGTGTAATATGCGCATCCGACAGAGGCAGCCCTGCAGCACCACCTGAAGCATGAATGCTGTGTGTTAAGTAATGTAACACCAAGTACCATATGCACACCTGAGGACCCTGACTAACATCCTACCCTCAACAAGCAGCATGCCACAACATGACAACGAGATGATCAAGTGCAACAATTGACTGAAGTATCGCAGTTACTCAAAGGGGACCCAATGTGTGCCAGTCTGGGATGACATGCTGAGCATGACATGATGCACCACCTGCTAGGACTGGCGTGCACCTATCAGTGCAGGCCGTATGGATACTGGCAATGGCTGTTGTCACGCACAGTGTGCCCTGAATAGGTAAGGCTCAAAACACAAAACACAAACCTAAGGGATAAGTTGAAACAGCAAGATGCATGCAGTCTAAGCTCACCCAGTATGGAGAATGTTGATAACTGTGCTGTAACAGAAAACTGAGGCAAGGCTCACAACAGCACCCTAACACTACCAGGTTACCCCTCATATTGTGCTGTACAGCCTCAAAACTTGGAACAAGCTACAAAAGGAGGGTGACTAACAAGAATTGTCAAGGATAACCACACCCCCATGTTGGTACCACCACAAAAAGCAGCATGGACTAGCCATGCTCAGGTAACAGCGGCTAAAACTGCCCCCCAGTTTATAGTCTGCTACAGACTACTGGCCCAACACCAGGAACTGCATCCGGCCTATGCTGGAATACATGAATATATCAAGTCCTCCAAACCACATTATATTGGGCGACTGCAAATACCCAGACATATAGACTGGGAGCATTATACCAGCTGCAACAGTGTAGGACAAAAGTTCATCGAATCCACAAACCAAAAGGCCCAGGAACAACGTACCACCCCCACAAGAGGGGTAAGCATACTGGATGTGATGATCAGCAACATGCGTACTGGATGGCAAGATCAGAAGTGTATTGCTCACTGGTAAAACCAGACCATATAGTAATCACACTGATATACAAATCCTGACCACAGTCCTTGGCCGGAAAACCACAGTGGAAAACATGTGCTAAGCAATATTTGCACACCTCCAAACTGATGTGGAATCCATTAAAGGTCCTGTGCAGGTGCAAAATATGGGCCACACCTCAGAACCTGTAATACAGCCATTCCATGAACACTGCCAGGAATGCTTGGATTATGCAGTCCTAAATTAAAACAAGACACAGTGCCTAAATCTGGCATGGTGGACACCAGCCATAACCAAAACGTGCAAGAGAATGAGGAAGCTACTACATGATAGAGCAAACATGAACAATGAAGTAATTACTGATCAGTAGTATGGCAATAAAATCTGTCCACACATGCAATCCACTAAGGCCAGCCACAACAAGTGGAATCTGTGAATCCTGAGGCAATGTTACACCTGCCCCAAGTACACAGACAACCCCCAACTCCACCCAAGAAATACAAATATATGTGAGAGATGCAACCATCCATCCAAACTGGAGGCTGAGCTCCCTCAACTCAGTACTCCCAAAACAAGTCAGTAGGAGAAGGTAACCACACACACCACAAACACATACCCACATAGACCTATCACAACTGCAAACCAAACACATAAACACAGAAATACATTCCCGGAGGCAGAAATCACAAACACAGCACACCAACAGAGGCCTCTAAAGCAGACACCCAATGAAACAGCCTCCAAACATAGCACATGCAACACATAGCACACAAAGCTGGTGTGCCAAACAGTCTGAGCCAGAAGGAGAAACAACATGCCTGATACAGTTGTAATAGGTGACTCCATAGTCAGACACACTGCTGTCCGCACACCAGACTGAACAAGGGCAAAGGGACCAGTAAGCTGCCTGTAGGCTGCCACAATATGCCACATAACAGAAATATGTAGGTCACTCCAAAGCAAGTAGAAATATGATGCAGTCATAGTCCATGCTGGTGTGAATGACCTGAGATGTACTGCCCTAGACTACATGTAAAGAGACACAGATGAGCTATCCGATTATGTAGTCCAGGCGGTATGACACTCGCCGTTAAGCAGCATCCTACCCTTACCAAGAATAATGCCACAGTACAAACACGGAATGATCAGTCATAGCAAGTAGCACACTTACTGGTGTCATTCAAGGGGATCAATGTCTGTCTGCTTGGGATGTCATGCTTGACAAGCCGCGCAGCTGTCCTTGGGATGGCCTGCACCTGTTACCCCTGGGCGTCTGAATATTGGATAAGGCCTTTGCCACCTCCATAGAGCCTTTTGTAGGCAAGGCTGAAATGACTGACCCACCACCCTAGAAAACATAAGTGGGAAGAAACATAAGGGAAATGCTGACCAATGCCAGATGTGTACACCCCAATATGCATGCTCCCGAGGCCATCCCCAGAATAGAGAACATCGATGTCTGTGCAGTGACAGAAACCTGCTGCAAGGCTCCTGACAGCACACCAGCACTACCAGGTTGTACCATGTGTCATGGCCCCAAAACCTGGAACAAAACATAAAAGGAGGGTGAGTATACATAGGCAGCACAGACACCCATACGTCCAGGTAACTGACAATGCACAAGGCAGTGGAGTTCACCCATGTGCAACTAACTGTAGGCAAGACTGCTGTGCAGTCTGTAGCATGCTACAGACCGCACTCTCACACACAATAACCCCCCCCCCAACCGTCCTGAAGACACTGGACAGTATGAATGTCCCACCAAATACCAAACAAGGTACCACGAATTACCACATAGGTGGTAAACCATTATGTATGGAAGAGTAACCAGGGACCTAGGGACACAAGTGGACAGTAACCTGTTATGTGACACCCACATTGCCAATGTGGCTAGGAAGACTGTCTACATTTGACACCGTATCAGGAAAGGAGTCACATCTCGGCAACAGAGGTCACTGTGCCCCTATACTTTCTCTAATCACACCCATAATCTAGTACAATGCCTCCTATGGGATCTACCTTACCTGACACCTGCAGCAGTTAGAAAGACCTCAAGGTACCTCACCAAGAGGATAAAGTGTCTCAAATATATGTCATATGCTGCCTGGCTGTAGACACCCCAGCTGAATCAGTCACATACTCCCCACACAGAGGCATTGCATGCCTGTGGTAGGAGGCCATGCCAAACACAGGAGTAATGGAATTGCTCCACCCCAGAAAACACATATCCTTTGGAGCTGCGAGGTGAGAGATGTCAACCTCAACAAATAATGAAATAGGATGTGCGGTGGGACAGATACATAATCCAGAGGCTCCCCACACCCTGGACCAGAATCCCACTCCATGTTAGGCAGAGCCCCTCACTGACACTGTTCAACAGGAATCTTGCCAAGTGGATGGATGATTGTAGAGTTACAGTGGGGGTCTTCACTGTGTCATGTCCAGACAGAGGCACAGCAAAGCAAATCATAAATGGCCATAATATCCACATAGCAAGGGGTCTCAAAAGCCACACACACTCTGGCTAGGCTAACAAATGCCCAGGGTGGATAGCCTAGTATGAACCTATGTAGATACAAATTGTACAGGACACTAAGGATAATCCCAAGGCTTACACAACTAATGGTAGGAGCCATGTTGGGAATTCACAGATATGCCCTGAATCACACAAATACAACAAACACACACACATTGCCAACATACATCCTGACAGGTGCAGTGCAAACCCCCCACCCCCCCACCCCCACGAATGCAGAATATCTATCCCAGCAGACTGCTGGCCCCCTGACATTGCAGATGCTGAGGTAACAGACAACATCTCCAAAGCAAAACACACAGCAGCAATGGTATGAGATGGTGTCCTGGGCTTAGTGCAACATGGACTCTAAGATGAATGGAATGCCAAACCACACTACTGCTCAATGTCAGCCTTACCACAGAATATGTACCCAAAGAGCAGTGTACAACAACAGTGGTCCTTCTCAACAAAGGTGTTGCCTGAATGGATACTGAACAGTACTACCCCAGAATCCTGAGAAGCTCAGTTTGCACAGCTATGGAAAGGATCAGCATGTACCACAGACATAAGGATGTTGGGGACCTACTGACACGGACCCAACCCAGTGTGGCCTTCTCAAGTGCAGATCCTGCCTAACCATGTTTGACTCAATTGAAACTGACATTAAGGTCATTGATGAGGGCAATGTGCTCCACACAGTGTATCTGGACCTTGCAAAGGCTTCTATACAATACCCTACATGTTCAGTATAGATAGGCTCACCAGCTTAAATATAAACCAACATGTCAGTAGAGGGGTTGCAAACCAGACCAAGGACAGAACAGACATGGTCAGACATGCTTCAGCCATGTCAGACTACAAACCAGATATAACTGGCATCCCACAAGGCTTTGTCCTGGTATCTCCCTCATCTGGTATATATGTCCCATAGGTACAGGCAAACATGGAAGGACTGTGTCCTAACATTTTTGCAGAGGACTACAAACTGCTCACCACATATGATCCACCAGCTGACACATGCATCCCACAAAAGGGCCACATAGAAACAGACAACTGGTGCCATAGCCATGTCAGCAAGCTAAGTGCAGAAGCGTGTATAGTCAACCCCGTGGATATACAGTAAGTGCCCACCAATTACCACATAGGTGTTAACCCATTATGTAGTTAACATGTAATGAGAGACCTGGGGACACAGGGTGATAGATATCCTGCATTGGACAAACATGTGCTGTAGTGTTTACAGAAACATACCATATACCCACCTAATCATGAAGGCTGTCAGATCTACATAAGGGGAGGTCATTGTGGCTCTGCAGTCATCCTGCATCAGTGGTACAATAGACTACAATAGCCCCTGTGGGATGTACCTCAGCAGACACCTCCATCAACTGTAAAGTCCCCAACAGTACCTCATCAGGAGTATCAAACAGCCTGCACAGATGCCATGTGTTGCTTGCATCAATAAACCTGCTGCACCTTGTACAATCTGAATGGCAGTGAGCTATGCACATGAGACCTGAACCCCAGCACTGACTTACATAGGACAAGCTGTACTGTGTGATCCATAACACAGAAGCCACTCCCACCCATGAGTGAACCCTCAGCACAGGCTACCCATAGAATCACTTATCAATCTTCCTCAATAGGAATCCTGATGGGTGGACGGGAGATGGTAGGTTTATCCTGGGTATCACTGTCATGTCACAGGTAGACAGAGGCACAGTATACTAACCATGACATATGTCATGGCAAACTCTTACAATGTGTGTTGAAGGACAAACACACTCTCCAACTTGCATTAGACATGGACTAGGGCACATCGCTAGTGTTTGCAATTGTACACCTATGTTGTGGAATACACTAACAATGTTGGACAAGCCTGGTGTAAGAAGTTCATATCTGAACAGAGTGCAACATGGTCAGATGTACACAACTGGCCCCAACCAGGCTGTTGTGCCCACTATCGAAATGTAAAGCAGTGATAGCAGTAAAGCCCAGGATACTGTCCACTACAGTCAAAGTACTACCAGTACACTATACAGTACTACAGTGTTAGGTCAGTGTGAAAGGATGTTGACAACTGTATGCAAAGTATCCCATGCAAACACTGCAGGCACAGTATAATCCTGTGTTCACACACAAAGCAGTTGTACAGTAACTACACAACATGACACACAACCCACAACCATAAACGGGTGATAGTTGTTGAAGTTCACACACATCCACAAATGTGGTGGGCTGCAGAGTCCAACATATGGAATGCTCACACTGGGCATGCTCACACACTTTGACAACATGCCATGGGAAGGCTGAACTGGGCATGCTCACACACTTAGGCCAAATCTCGGTTTAGCAGTTGGACACACATATCTGGTATTGTTATGTGTTATGCCAGGAACCAACTACATTACAGCAGTCTGCCCAGTGCACACAGTTAAATGACTACAGAGACATACGTGATATAGTGGATCCCTCCCATATGCAAACATCTTCCACAGATGCAGAAGTTGTTCATACAAACGGAATGCTATGGCAATAAAGATATGCAAACAGTCTATCAGCAACAAATAATGTGCATTTGACAATTAAACATAATGGTGTAGAGGTCAACACTAGGCTGTTTGCCCTAGGGAATGACAGCTTAGCCATAGTGTGCTTGGTGTCTGCCTCCCCACAGGATGCACATTCCCCTTTCTAAACACAGATGATGTCAGCACCCTATAAATACAGCAGGGGAAAAGAAACTTCCCAGTAATCCAAATAGCGCGTTCTGCTAATGCGTCCGTCTCAAGTGTCATAACATAGTTAGGTAGGGGTTTCAAATCCTGCAAATGCTCAGTGTGTGTGTGTGTGTGTGTGTGTGTGTGTGTGTGTGTGTGTGTGTGTGAGTGGGGTTGGTGTGTGTGTGTGAAGTCTGTGTGAGGGAAATGTCCCTTTTGGCAAATAGGAAAAGACACTACAGGATGCACATTCCCTTTCTAAACACCGATGATGTCAGCACCCTATAAGTACAGCAGGAGAAAAGAAACCTCCCAGTAATGCGAATAGCGGCTCTGCTAATCGTCCGTCTCAAGTGTCATAACAGTCAGATAGGGGTTTGAATCCTGCAATTGGCAAGTGTGTGTTTTTGGCTGAGGGGGGTTAGTGTGTGTGAGGACAATGTCCCTTTTGGCAACTAGGTGAACAGACTACAGGATGCACATTCCCCTTCTAAACACTGTTCAGCAGACGGCCATGGCTCTGGCACAAGTTGTCTGTTGCTATGATGCCCCTTTGGAAGATGCTTGTGTCAGCTGGAGAGTCGATTATGGTGGCCAGTTTGCAGTCATCTGCATATTTGAACAGCCACAGTCCATCCTTGTTGGCCTGTACCTCCAATAAATATATACCAAACAAGAGGGTCCCAGGACTGAGCCTTGTGGGACACAACCCGTAACTGTTATGGGGTCTGGCATGGCTCCAGCAATGCTAACCATGTGGGTTCTGTTCTTGAGTCACTGTGCAATCCATCTAGTGACATAGGGGCTTATATTTAAGCTGGTGAGCTTCCCTAGAATGCCCAAGTGGGGTATTGTTGCGAAGGCGTTTGCAAGGTCCAGGTAGGCTGTGGTGACTGTATCAAAGAAATCAACCGGGTTACACCCAGTAGTGCTGGTGTGCTCTCAGTAGCCCTGAACCAGGCATCTGTTACTGCACAGATATCGATGTTTCCCATGCCAAGGAGTGTTTTGGGTGCATGCATCTGGAGGTTTAGACATCTGGCGTTGGGTAGCATTGCTCTTAGTGTCTTATCCCTTGTGATACCTATGAAGGTGGGTTTGTCATTTGAGCCCTGCCTAACATAGGCACTATGGGGGTAGCAAGAGCCTTTGCCAATATCTGAAAGGCCAGGGGTGACAGGTGCAGGCTGTCCCTAGCAAAGCAGGTAGTTCAACAGAAGACGAACGTGTGAAGGTGTAGTGCCTGTGATTAGTTAGCAGTAGCATATATGACTGCTCACGTGGACACAAGCCAGGCAGGTCATATGCACTGTGTCACAGGCAATGTACATGTGAACAGGACAAACAGTGACAACCTGTCAAGTGGGACATGGACATACATATAGTAGGCTATGCAGATGGCACTAGGAGTCCACAGAAGCTCTATAACTATGCATTGCAGGTGTGATCAGTATTCCAGGGTAATTGCAAGCAAACATGCATGCAAACAAAGATACAGTAAACAGGGCTCCATGTAGTCCATTGTACAACAAACAAGCTGTACCATTTCCAGTAGGTAACACTGCAAATATGCAGGCACTATGCACATGTACATGGAAATACACGAGTCAGATGGCTAGGGTCCAGTCTCAGTGCACACAAGTGTACAGAACATGCATGTACTGTCAGGATGTACAATAACGGGATAGAAACCCATGTGCTCATACCTGCAGTAATACACATGTCAAATAACAGACACTGAGCCTTCACTCAGTGGTTCCATACTTAGTAGGATGTATGCTCCCTGGCCTGCCACCACAGTATCCCTGACATATATGGGGACTCTCCCTCCTGTGACAGTTGGTTATGTGTGTTGGGGCTGTCTAGCATGGTATGAGATGTGAGCATGCCGTGCTAGGGTGCTCCTGTGTGTCCTGTACCAGTCGTGTAGTACTGCACACATATCAACATCCTCAAACATCTGCATTGCAGAGTCTAGTGTGGGCAACATGCCACTTGCAATTTACATGTCCATCATTGTGTATTACTACATTCATTACCCTATCCCCTGTGCTACCTATGTATGTAGCCTTCTGTTGACATCATTACCACCAGTATGCCAACATGTGCAGATGATACACTATGGTACTTACCATGGGTGTAGACAACAGGACATGACAATCACACACTTACTGCATCAGGCATGCTGTGATATACCCATAATTAATTCAGCACACAGTACTGTTAACAACATGATACTATTACTACACATCTATGTGGTCACCCTGTGCATCAGCAACATGTTAACCTGTACCTGCACAGTTGTTACAGATTGCAGGAGGTGGCACAGTTTCATCATATGCACAGGGTGTGAACTTGGTATGCCTGAGTCAGCCACCCATACCACCAATTGACATGTATGTGTATGTGTGTTGGTGAGGGACAGCAGTAGAAGGTGGGGCAATGTTGATGCAGTGTGTGCGTGTATGCGGTAGCCCTAGGTGTTGTCAATTTGCATGTGTGTATGGATGCACACAGTTCCACCTCATGGCTGCCATATACTGGTGTTTGTGGACAGCCACAGACTGTACCTGCCAGGTCATACAGATCAGTGTCTCTGGCCACAGACACGGTACCTGTGCCTTGCAGGGGTGCTACAGACTGTATCCGGTACCAACCCAGACTGGGTACTGTCATCAGAAGCAGGTGTTCATTGACTGGACACAGATCCCTGTCGGGCCTGGCCAGAGCCACGTGCACGTGGTCTCCTGGGGCGGTCTGATGACAGCACAGACCCAGCATTGCTGGGGCTGCTGCTGGCACTACGGGTGCGGCCACGGCCCTGTTGTCGTCCGCGCCGACTGCCAGCTGTTGCTGGCATACGGCCACGTCGACGCCTCAACCGCCCACCATCACCCTGGCTCATGGACATGTAGTTGTGGAACCGGTCTAATATGTCCCCACAACGTCTGACATCGGTGAAATCACGGATGGTAGCCGCAATGTCACGCATACTGTCAGTCATGGCTGTGCGACATGCTGCCAGCTCCCTCAGACCCTGTCTGGTGTACCGTTCCATACGTGACTGTACCTGCATGACAGTCCAAAACATAGCTGAGGTTGTAAGACCTCTGTGGGCATGTCTGACAGGGGCAGTACGCCCATGGATGCTCCCACGAGAACCCTTGGACATCTCTCTGTGTGGTACCATCTCTGGGCCATGCCCATGGCTGCTGTGTGGGGAGGCATGTGCCACAGATACCACATTACCCTGGTCAATGCCCACTGTATGCTGTCCATCACCTAGGGACAGTGGTGACAAGGGGTGTATTGGCAGGATAACTGTGCGCATTGATGGGGTCGACAGCTGTGTACTGTCAATCGGCTGACCAATGGCGGACCCTGGCATACCTTCCTGTGCCATTACACCGATGTCATCATTATCAGTATCCACGGCACCTGACTCAGGTTCCCTGCTACATGACACCAGAGCAGCAACAGAACCTGTGGGAAGGAAACAGGAAACAGTTTACAATGTCTACACATTACCAACGATGCACACATGCTCACCTGCACACATGCACAGGTGCACACATGCACAGGTGCACACATGCACACGTGCACAGGTGCACACATGCACAGGTGCACACATGCACACCTGCACACATGCACACATGCACACAGTTTCACACAATTCTACAGTACTCAGTATGCGTGTTATCAACACACAGACGCACCTACATGCATACAAAGAGCACTACTAAGTGAGCCAAATATTACTATTACTATCAACACTATTACAGGAATTGTTAATACACACTCACCAGCATGGATAGGCTGCATTGCAGTTATACCAGAGGGTCCTGCAGACATGAAGAAACTAATGTCAGTGGGCACAACTGTGCCATTGTTACTGAGTATGATACAGGTCAGGAGTACAACAGTCGCCATTCACAGGTCAGCAGCTAATATTGAGGATATCACACTTGCACATTAAATACTATGGTGACAGCTACAAACCAGGGACACACCTCACACATGCATTAACTACCAGTGTACACAACAGTCAACTATACATATGACATATTACCTGCACGTTCACTGTCTTGCTGCTGTGTGGCTCCAGCCTCCATCATGATGCATGTCTGCTGCTGCTGTTGTTGCTGGTGGACTGGAGCCACTACACTGGAGTAGTCCCTCCAGTCTGGTGAGTGGGGATGTGTAGCCACCCCACCACCTGTGGCGACCTGTTGCCTGTGGATATCTGGCGCAGCTGGCGGACATGTCTGATTAAATCACTGCAGTGATGTCGTACCTGCTCATATGTCCTATTATGCGTGCCTATATCATTTACCCGACGGACAAGGTCTTGCCACAGTGCAGCCCTCTCCTGCTGATTCTGGCTGGTGCCGGAAAAGAGTATTGCATAGTCCAGCACCAGGCTCTGGTGTATCTCCTCATCCTCAGCTGTGGAGTAGGTGGGGTTCCGCGGGTGGGCCATGTACCTGAGAAAGAAAATTACCTGGTATCAGCAATATATGTCAGCAGACTTTGGCACACATACTACACATGCTACTCGACTGTTATGATACAACATATCTCACATATGTAGCATCTGTCTGTCTATTGGTGGATACACATGTAGATGGCCAGGTATCAGTGCTCGGCCAGCAACTTTGCAACAGTACCTGGCAGACTCCATACGAAATACTACCAAACACCAGCAGTCAGAGCACCGATTCAGGTCAGAAGCACCTCCTCACTCTGGGGGTTTGTATCTAGGTACTGTATGGCCTACATCGGCAACTACTGTGGGCTGACCACACACTGATTGCCCTGGATATACATATCCCACCTCCACCACCAGCACAGATGACTATAGTGCATAACATTACAGATACAAACTTTACACTTTGTAACAGTGATATGGTATCCTTACAGCCCACTGGGCCAGTGGCAGATACAACCCACAATGCTGACCCCTACACAATTGCTTTCTACAGGCATCTCCAAGAATGCATGGATCATGCATTCCCATATATGACCAAGACACTCTCCACAAAGGGGCAGCATCCTGTTTGGTGGACCCCAGCCATAGACAGATTGCATTACAGAAGATGGAAGCTACTGCAAGACAGAGCATCATTCACTGAAGGGAGGGCATGTCTGAGCAGCACTGGTAAGGATCTATTTCCCATCATACTGACTACATGGGCAACGTTGAGAGGGAAATCAAGAGTGACACTACAGATGACCAGGAGGCCTTCTTCAGTTATGTTAGCAAGCTGGTCAGGTGCCATCCTCTATGCCCATAGGTAGTACACAACACATATTTCACTGACACCACAGATATCGACAACATTGTGGTGGACAGGTTCAGTGCAGGTGTCACCCCGCCCTCTCCCCTGTAATAAGGCATAGTTATCCCAGCTGACTGTAACCTCCCCGTCATCACAGATGTCCAGGTGAGAGACACCCGCAGGACAGCAGAATACACAACATGGATGGGACCGGATGGTATCCCCAGTTGCATGCTACGTAACCTCTTGACAGGAGCTAAACACACATATAGAAGTGCTGTGTAACACTAGCCTGACTACAGGATATGTACCTGTACACTGGCGCACAGCAGCAGTGGTTCCACTCCATGAAGGAGGCACCTCACCATACCAATACAATACAACACAATACATTACATTACAATACAATACTATACAATATGCTATTGCCCCTGTGTCTACAGCAGCATACTGTTCTGCTACCCTGACCATTGTGACACGTGGTGTGATGGTACCTGCTGCCGTCACACAGTTACACAGGGTGACTCATATGGCATATTACCTATCTGACTAACATTCAGCAGGGGTATGTGTGACATGTACTCATGGGGAGTCTAGCTTCTTAACACTGTGTGGTTTATTGCAGGGTGTGTCTTATCTGTGAGTAGGAACTCTTACCTCCACATGTGCACACTATTGCAGTGGCACGGACGACACACAGCAGACATTTAGGTTGTGGATGGTGGGAGGTGTTACTATGGTTGTTGGACATCTGTCATGGGTGTGACCTCCATATGTAAATCTGGGAGTGGTAACCTCTATGTGGGTAGCATATGTGTACTCTGTGGTGTTGTCAGTCACTGTGCATTGGTAATGTGTTTGAGTGCGTTGTCATAGTGTTGTACATGTCACTGTGTCCTTCTCCATATCTGTTGCTGTCATGTGAGGTCCATACCATGGCATCCATTATGTGGTGTGGGGGGTACACCGACCTACATGTCCATACCTGACTCACCATGTCTGCGGACACATACCATGTGCAGGTATTCCAGGGATAGTGTGCCACTGTGACTATCATTGGGGCCACTATTGTACACATTTCTGACCCTGCTCACCCCTGACACATGCAGTGGTGTGCGGCCAATCACATATCTGGTGGTTACTGGTGTAGGTGATCTGGAATGTGGTATGATACTCTGGATATGACACTGGTGTTCACTCCATGCCTTTGTCACCAGGCACCTGTTGCAATACATCTGTACACATGTGCCTCACTCAGACTTTATATACATCTCTCTCTCTCTCTATATATATATATATATATATATATATATATTGATGTACATATATTGCTATAGATGTGGAGGGGGGGCACAGAGGGGGTGTGAGTGACAGAGGGGGTGGGACAGGCTGTGTTGCAGGTCATCATATACAATCTTACCTGTAGGTAGTCAGATCAGTCTGTCTATGTATATGTATCTACATATATCTATATCTGCATGTGTGCATTACATAGATATGTTGGTACAATATTCTATCGACATCTGTCTATGTATTCCTACATCTCTCTCTCTATGTATGTATACATATATGCATATCATATCATTTATTTATATATATATATATATATATATATATATATATATATATATATATATATATACACACATACATATGTTGACATACATATGTTGACATACATACATATCCATATGTTAGACAGGTATATCAACATATTTGTCTACCAAACTGTATACACACACTAACATACTGCTAAACATACATAGCTGTGTAACCTAATTTGTACATGGCACTACAACCTACAATCAAACAACATTGATATGTGCACATAGATGCTCTCACATACAAATGTATGTACAGCCTTCACTGATAGTTGCTGTATGTCTCCTGCCCTTTACACATCTTCATATACATATGGTTACAGACCAATGACACGTATGGAGGGTTCACAGTGTGTACACCTTTATAGTATTACTTTACATTACCTGTGTTTGTCACAGCTGCTTCTGCTGCTGTCTGGTTCTCTGTCCTGCTGCTCCACTTCCCAGTTGTCAGCTTTCAGGTAGCTGTTGCTGAACAATTCGTTTCTATCTGCTTAATTGCAGTTTTCTCTGTCTCTCTCTCTCTCTCTGTCTGTCTCTCACGTCCTTCTCAGGGTGCAATGAAAGTATTGCATGCGTGGACATGGAGTACAGCATACTTTTGTAGGTATCTGCGTATGCCCATGTGATGGCCTCTGCACCAATTGTTAGCCAGCATTTGCTAATTGCATGCAGCCAGTTGTGTACTGATTGCAGTTCTCACTGTGATTTCAGAACAGTGCTATAAAAGGTGTGTGAGATAGGCATAGCCCTTTCAGATGTTAAGGGCAGGGACCATGCTGTTATGCTGTGGACAATGTTCTGTGAGTGTAAAGGTTGGTATCTCTCTCATATTTCCAGGTGTGTTGTAGATTAACATTCCTCCATTCATTTCTCCAGTTTCCTGTACTAACTGTGTATGTACACTGACAACTACAACTACTACTATTGTTAATGTGTGTGTGTGTGCTTTCCTTTCACTTTGCTTGCACTCTGTTGCTAAGGCTTCAATAGTTGCCCTTTACAGTCACTACTTGTATGCCTGCTAGGTGTCTTGACTGTAGTGTGCTGCTGTAGCTTTCCTATTTTCCATGTACATTCACACCTTGGAATGCTTGCTATATCTGCTAGGGTGTTACAGCATGCAGTGTGGTCTGGCCATGGTGTGGGCCTTGACATCTATTAGGGTATTTGAGTATGCTGCTGAGCAGGCCCCAGAGACTTTCAGGTTCATCAGTTATGTGCCTCATGGAATGGTACATATCAGTGGGGTACACCCATTAAAATGTCTGGTATGCTGCAGTTGTGACTGTGGGTTAGCATGAGCATATGTATTACTACACTTTTTCTGCCATGCGAGTGGTGAATACTTTCCGGACTCCATAGTTACCATTGCATGTGTTACACCTTTCTGCCTACTGTTTGTACATTTCACATGGGGTCTGTGGGGCATCCTGTAAGACATTCACTGTTGCTATGTCTAGGTTCTTAACTATTCAAATATGGTGGTGTTGGACCCATCATGTGTACAGATATTTGCAGGCTGTCCACATTTCTGCCTCATAATTTGGTCAATATCTCATGCACACCTTTATCTGGCAAGTCAGTCTGGGCTCAAGTCAGACTATGGTGACAAACATTCAAGTTCCAGACTGCATACCCTTCCAAACATCCCACAAGGTGTAGACCCTGTTACTTTCTGAACTGTCTGCGTTTGTTGTAACTTTATTTGTAATGTGTCCCTGGTTTTGGGCCTTTGCTCCACGTATTTTATTACTTGGTCCGGATGAGTTCCTGTAAGAGGTTGTGGGGTATGGGCAGTGCTTATCCTGCTGTGAGTATGTGTGTGTCTTGCAAGGTGCTATGGTGACATTATTACCTACTAGCTTCCAACTAGCATGGCTGTTTCTGTTCACACACTACTATTATGGAAATCCACCAGTTTTGTTTGAGATTCTAAATGTCATGCTTTGTGTACTACACATGTATATTCCCTTTACATTCATTCCTACTGTTACATGATATATTTACTTTAGCACAATGTTTTTATGTAAGAGTCATGGCTTAGTGGTAAGTCATGCAGACTATAGTTGCCAAGGTCCTGGGTTTGGGACTCACAGTGGGATTTTATTTTTCTTTTGAACTGAGTACAGGACCTGTCAATCAAAGTGCCTAAGGCACTTTTAAGCAGTTGTAACCGGGTTAGCGCTGGTTTGCGCGGAGCTCACGCATGCGCACTGGCGGTTAGCTCACAAGCACACCTGCGCACACCTGATTACAACCACTTAAGCGTGCTTACTCTTGCGACACCAGCTATTTTCCTTGAAAGAAAAGAAAAATGGGGAGACAGGAAAGTGGTGAAAAAGGGGTCACAAAGAGGGTAAGACAGTAGGGAAACAAGCTTGGGATGTGCAGGAGGGATGTAGGTAAGGCCCATAGCTGCCCATTTCTTCAGCAGCAACAGCTGTGCATATGTATGTAACTTGATGTGACATTTGAAACCTTCCACCTCTGGGAGAGGTGTCAGGACAACAATAATACTTGTTGTACAGCCAATTGGAATTGATAGGTTCCATGTCCAGTAGACATGTGTGCGAAATGGGCAGCTATGTATGGGGCGTAATTTTTTTGTGGGTACAGAGTGCCCTTTTTTTTTTTTATTTTTTCAGGTGAGAGTGGTATGTCAGGTGAAGGTAGTTGGTACAGCTGGGGAGGTAGGTTGGGTAGGTTAACAGACAAGACAAACAAGACGCATACAGGGGCGGTGTATGACACGTGTGGGGGGGTTACACAATTGACTGGGACGGAGGTTTGGATATCCAGAGTCCATGAGCCCACAGATGGCAACAGTGGAACTGATATCCCCACCCATAGGCAGTTGCCACTGTTCCTTCACTGCCCAGGACAGGGCTGTGGTGGGGGCTGTGTAGGCGGGGCAACGGGCATGCCCGTTAGTTGCGCCACCCGTGCCTCGAACTGGCGTAGGGGCTCGAGGACAGAGTCCCGAATCTCCCTACGCACCACAGTCCGGACGCTATGGAGGGTGAGTGGTGTATCTCCTCCGGCCACACTTGCAGAGGGGGGCGAGCCCCATCCCCTGCAGCGCTTCCACCCGCAGGTGGTACAGGGCCACCGGAGGAGGGTCCAGACTCGGCACTAGTGCCAGGTGCACTCGCCAGCTGAGGTGGGAGAGGTGGGTCCGCTGGAACCCGCCTTCCCTGTCGTTCTATGTTTTGCATTATGTCATGACAGTTTGGGTTGGTGACCTATAATACCATTCACAATTAGTTGCAACAGCATGCATTAGTATTCCCATTAACCAAACACCCAGATATTCACACCATTGAACAGCGTGCATAACACATGCATAATTTGAACAGTAATACACAGTCCAACAACATGCAGGGTTGATTGATGGCAACAGGCCATCAGGTGTGGATGTATGAACAGGGCGGATGCATCAACAGACATGCAAATATATATGACCCAACAGGACAGACGTCCAGGGGTGGTAATTGTGATTGCACATACCATTTTCACGTGGAATGGGTTATAGGTGGTTAGAGGGTGGGGTAAATAAAGTAATATTAACACCTTCGAATACAAATACATATGCTGTACATTTCTAATAGCTACAGTTATATACACACTACTGTTCTAACTACAGTGTCCTATATGTTAACTACTTAACCTTGCAGATGGGACTGTTACTGCAACATCAATCTACATTTTATTGCTGTTCATACACATTCATATCGAGCTTTGTTCAGATACATCATCCTGTTACCTTTGCTTTATATACTTGTAGACAAGTGTGGATGTTTGGTATATCAGACAATCATCCTATCTGCGTGTTTCAGACTGGGAACAACATATCCAGATTTTGGTGTACACATTCCACATGCAGCAACACTTTGAACAGATTTTGCTGTTTGGTTCTGAGTCTCACATGCATTTAATTATGTCCTAACTGCAGTATAGTTTATTCAGGGGTTATTACTACTGTATTGCTGTATTCCTGACACTTTCTCACACTCTCTCACTTGCTTTCATGTTACTATTCAGACTGGTACTTCTAGGCTTTATTGACATGTTTTAACAGTAGTTATTACAGTTCTTTCCAGCAGTCTCACTTCTGTCATGTTTCAGTATTTCCACAGGGATATATTTCACACATGTGATTTCATCCTCTTCTGCAGCTATACTTTACATGCTGCTGCAGGTTGTGTACTATTTTCTTACAGGCAGGGCAGTTTTATTTCAAAATATATGTTGGACAGTGTCATGTTTAGTTTACACTTACAGGCTGGGAACTGTTGTAATCAGGCAATACTTGCATACACTTTCACACTGTTACTTGCAGATTTAATTTTTTCCTGGCTACACTGCACTCTTTTGCTGACTGTCATACATTTATATATCTTTACAGTTACTAGTAGTGGATTACTGACCTGCCTGGTGGCGCAACCGCACCAGCCTATCGGCATAGGCTCTGCGGTTCGCAGAACAGACACCTGCAGCTGTAATATAAATGAAGTAATATTGGAATACACATCTCCATAATTTCAGGTAGTTTAACTTTCTACATACATAATTAATTGTTACTTACTCAGTGGTGGGGCGTTGGGTGATTGCCGGGCCTCCTGGATCCAAAGGTTCAGTTGGTCCTGCTTGCTTCTCTTCAGGTCCGCATGGTGGTGACGGACCTGCTCACCTGTCCTTGGAATTCCTGTAGCACTGGTGAGTTCATGAGCCAACTGGTCCCATGCCTCAGCCCTGTACGCTCCCCAGAGGACCTGGCCCTGCATGAGTTGGGCCTCATGGTTGTGGACTAGGAGCCAGGCCATGTACCTGGACTCCTCAACACCCCACCTCTGCGCTCGAAAGCGACTACCCTCTCCTACACCTGACATTCTGCCTGCAGGTCTGTTTTATAATCGTTTATGCTGTGTATTCCCGCCTATGGGGCTTATATAGTCCGTTTTTCCCGCACATATCTGTGATTGGCCATTTTGGAATTGTATCAACTTCAGTAAACCTGCATTGTCATGCTGTAGTTTGTATTCATTCCTATATATGAGCTATTATTGCATTTCTAGGTACTGCTGTCATGGCTTAGTGGTTCTGTACCTTGACTATGGTGTATAGTATCCTGGGTTCGAACCTGGCCACTGCTTTTTATTTTTCATGACTGTCTAGACATGTTGAGGGGTGTGTCTGTGTAAAGGCAGTTTTGATACGGCTTGCTCACCGTTGCCCGTCGGTTAGCTTGTTTGCGCGGTAAGCTGGTTTAAGCCTCATTTGGCTATCGGCACGCATATTCCGCTCAGCTCAGTTAGGAGCATATATATTTAGCATGGTAAACCACTGCTCAGCTACGGGCACTCAGTTTGCACCAGTTGGACCAATGCTTATCTACGGGCACATACACTCACTCTGTTGTACTGTAGCTCAGCTATGGGCACATCTGGCAGTTTATATTCATTTCTTAGCTCACATTTATTCAATATAAATGGGATATTTCATTGCATTTTACATATATTCTGGTTTTATGTGTACATATGTGTCAGGGGCTTGTTTCCTGCTTATTTTGCAAAAAAATTGTGTTGTGGGGGCTCGAACCATGAATGCCTGCTCTGCAGCCGGCATCTCTACTGCTACGCTATTGCTTCCTGGTTTATTTTGCATATTTAGTTCTTATATGCTTTCCCATTGACTAACTGTAGCTGCTTACGCACGCTCCGATGCAAGCGCCTCACGGTTAAACATCTTTACAATTTAAAAAATATGACATGTTCATTTAGATTGTTTTATGTTTAATAGTCTATAGGGGCATGTGTTGTGTTGTGTTTATTCACATTTCCGTGGACTCTGTTGTGGGTGTCTACTTTGGGCACTTTTACACTTCTGGGGGCGTGTCAGCTTGCAGGGCTCAGCCTACGGACCGCCCCTACTGTCTTACGGACCGTGTTGACTTAGGTGTGATTCAGCATGCTCTCATGAATATGCAGAGCATGCTGACATCCTCCGTTTAACTGCAGCCTCCGTGTCAGAGTTATAACTCTTACACGGAGGCTTTGTGAATCCTGAGGATTGTTTTTATGCGGTCAGGAGCGACAGAGTGACATCAAATTCTAATCCATAAACTGTACTGAAAACAGAGATGCTCATGACAAAAAAGCAAAGAAGTATAAATATTAGCTTTTTAGTGTCCATTTCTAAGTTTAACACTGCTGTTATATTTTGGTACTGCTTAGTGGAGAGAATCAGTAGCAGACAGTCATATTTAAAAAAATAAATAAATACCAGGTAGTACATGGAGTGCAGTGATTATGCTCCAATGTGTTTGTGTCAAAGGAAAAAAACTTCAAAGACCAATACACGTAAGGTTCAGTTAAGGTATATTTATTTACTTGCTGCAAGGAGACAAAAACATGCAAATACAAGGATTTGTCTAACTACTAACAGGAAGTATGCTTATTCTTATACTGTTTTACAAGACATGGCCTTCTATGGCTGACGTAATCAAACACAACTTTCAGTATTGTTCTACAGTAGATGTTACTCAGATGTTCTGCTGACATGACTAGATTTGTGAGAAACTTTTGAGAAAAACAACCTGGCCTTGGTGGACACATTGCACAGTGTCGCATTTCAAGGTACTCTTCTAACTCAGATAGATGCAAGCAAATGCTGATTGCAGTTCATATTTTCAAACAGGCTTTGTCCTAATTATCTATAGCTTCTACAGCTATGTATTTTCTCACAGCACAAACAGAACTTCTTGTCTAAGCTTCATACAAGTATATTCTATTCATTATTTTCCTAACATAAGCAGGAATCCTCTGCTTCTCAGTAAATTTCCAAGGCACAAGCAAGATTATAGCTAACAATACAAGGTCAGAAAGCATCTGCAGTTTGTACAGATTTATGCAGTATGAAATAGAATAAATGTGTTAACCCTTTTCAAGCTCTAAATGCACTAAGCATATTACTAATACACACATTAATACATATTTTTCTGACAGTTTGGAAAAAGATAAGTGCTGCTATAGTGCAAGACCCAATCTTACGTAAATGTTTAGGCAACCCTTCTAAATTTTTTAGTCAGTTCTTGTGCTAGGCAGTCAAATCTGGCAGCATTGACCAGCAAATGACAGCAGTAGAATAAAAACAGATTTCTTTCTGCCTTCTATCCATGCCAATAACGTGTTCCTTGTTTGTGTTTACTTGCTTGCCTTTTCCGACAAGAAAGTCCAATTGGGCTGAGCCGATTTTCAGCGGAGGCCCAAGGAGAAAATTTCCATCACAGTACATTATATTAACAAGTGAATTTCAGACCATTCTCAGAAAAATGGTTACATTGCTCATGAAAACAAACATAATTATAAGACCGGTGTATATACAGTAAAGTATTTATATAAAAAAATATATGTTTTCATATACGTTTGGCTATAAAATCTTGCAGGAATAAATGGCTGGGTTAGAGTGGTGAATGGAGACACAGCAAGATGTGAAGTATTGTTTATGGGGGGTGAAACTGGGTGTTAATTCAAGTGCAGGAGGAAAACTTGTTTGGGATATAATTGTTCAATTTGAGGGGGCAAAAAGTTTGTGATAAGGAGCAAGAAGTTTGTGCTTTTGCTAGAAGTCTAAATCTGGTGATTAACATGAGCATGACCAAGACTGGGTAAGGTATCATCTGAGCTAGATTTTATAGCTTGGAAGTTTTAATCATTTTTACTTGTGTAGAGATGGGTATTGCAGAGCTTGGACGTGTAATAGGAGTATAGTGAATCGTCATTGAGTTATTTGCTTTAGTAGTGCTCTGTAGAAATTTATCCCCAGAACAGAGGTCCCTTGTGGGGGTGTAAGGCTACAATATGTTTTTGAATGCAAGGCCTTGTTCAGAACGTTTGCATGCCATAACTAGCTGAGTGTATGTTATGTAGTAGTTAAGCTCTAGCCAGTTTAACTGCTTTAGGGCTTAAAGTTGTGTGCTTGGTATGCAGTGTTGGTAGCAAATCTATCTACTTTGTTATAATAGAAGGCTGTTTTGGATTTTGGTGTAGAGCTTGGGTTTGTAAGGGTAGGTGAAGCATGTAAGAGGGTTGGAAACCATTTTCTTGTGGGGTCTGTCGAGTACTGTTTTGTAAAGGGAGCCAAGTTTCTGGTGGGTCTTTTAATTGTTTGTAGAATGTTTGTTGCTTGTCACTTCCTTGTTTATAACTGAAGATGAACAGGTGCAGTAGTTTGTTTATATGATTTATTACATAGAAACACATCAGGATGGATAGCAGCAGTACAAAATATAAATGAACTGATTAACTGACAGACTACACCATACCTCTCAACTGCACCAAATTACTCTGTTTTTACCGAGTTTTGGGGTCCAATGAATGGGGTGCCACGATTCCCGAGTGGTACCCCTTCATACGCGATGACATCAGCTCCGTCACCCTGTCAGAATTGAGCTCATTGTGCTTTAAAGGCACACCTTTCAGCTGGCTGCAAGCACGAAAAGCTATTGCTTGTAAATTAATTGTAATGTAAGCATAAGCATGGCATGGAATATTTATTTATTTTTTCTCGCTGCTGCTCTGGACTGGAGAAATGAGTCAACTGCTCTTTCTTTTCACTCTGTAGAATATACTGAATTTAGAAGCAAGCTTTCCTTTGAATTACTTTTCTTTTCACTGCTGCAGTGTCAGGTACTGAAGTTAGAAGCTAGTTTTATTTTGAATTACTTTTCGCTGTGTGCGAAGAACAGCTTTTGCTTTACTGTTTGATACTGAAGGGAACATGACTGGCTCTGCTTTTAAACTACCGAATGTGACCTAGTCTTTGAAGGTGTGTGTGTGTGTGTGTGTGTGTGTGTGTGTGTGTGTGTGTGTAAATGCCCCCAACTGAACACACTTGGTGTCTAGAGGTACTCGAGCTCAAATCCTGTACCTTGAGTACAGGTAAAAAGAGCATAAATTCCTCCCTAGTCACCACCACTTGTGAATTTATGCCTCGTATTTTTGTTCTATTCCTCATTAAATCTATGGTTTTCAGGATTTTTGTGCCAAATCACTGAAGAATTGAATTAAGTAAATAATGACAGGCATTTGAATTTCAGACTTCATATTCTTCACACAATAAATGGTGAGGTGAGACAAAATCTTTTATTCTAGCAATTTGCTAAGTTTTTTAATCTCTTGGCTGTATTCCCCCATTATTGGCTTTGTTCAGGTGTTTTGTGCTAAGAGGTTGAGAGCTATGGTGAAACTGAAGCTGTGCAAGATGCCTATGGCTTACACTATTGTCATTCTAATATATATATATATATATATATATATATATATATATATAATATATATATAATGTGTGTGTGTATGTATATGTATGTATATATATATATATATATATATATATATATATATATATATATATATATATGTGTGTGTGTAGAAGTAGACTTTTATGATGAAAATGTTCTGAATTGGGCAGTTTTGTCATTATTGGTTCATGCATTTGTTTCATTGCCTACTGGAAAAATGTTCAAACAAAAATTTAAAAATGTGCTCTTAAACTTCAGTTTAACAAGTGTGCTGTATTATACAAGGAATATAATTTTAATAAAGTCATGAAGGTGTATCGAAGAATGCATGTATGTTTCTTGTTTTGTGTGCACGCCAAAGGCCTATGATTTGAAAGCAGCCCAAAGGTAATTTTTATCCACCACTGGCCAGATGCATTTTCTTTGGATGTGGTGTGGGTTTCAATGCTGTTTCAGTGAATGTGAGTTTCAAGGGGAGAGAAGTTTTAATGCCAAGTCTATTTTTATTGTGAGACAGTATTGCTTTGTTTAGTAGATGACTATTAGTGTTTGTGTGCATTGTGCTATAAAATGTAAAAATAAAATTAAAATAATTGTGGAAGTAAAGTAGTATGCACACATTAGTGTTTATGGTAAATGGGACAAAATAGCCAGGTAGTGGGACATTGGGATGGCTGCAGGGGGGCTCTGGTGCCATTGTCTGTTCTTCAGTTTCCATTTGAAAGTTGATATCGCACAATTCCATTGAAGTGGGCGGGGTTACTTATGTATGCACATTTAGTTTATCAACATACAGATTTGTACCTATTTTTCATGGGCCTTGTCCAGATTTTTGATGTTTTCAGGTTGAGAGGTATGGACTACACAGATATGCATGCTTACAATCTCAGTGGTTTACTACAAAATGGCAGTCAGGCTTGCATGTGCTCAGTATTTATACACTTGTGCAAGCCCATAGAAAGCTTCTTAAAGGTATGCATACATACATACATACATACATACATACTGAGCTACAATGTTCAAATTTAAGATGGTCATGTGTTACAATGCCCAGTAATTTAGTCTGTGATTTAAAGTTTAGTATTTGCTGGTGTAACCAAGAAAGATTGCTTTTGATGGAGGAGATGATTGGGGTGAAGAGCATCAGTTTTTAGTGGGATTAGGGAGTTTGTTGAAGTACAGCCAGGTTTCAATTGAAGAGAGAGAAATGTGGGTGATTTCTTGTCTGGATATTGGGAGGGTTGTACATACTAAGTAAAATATTTACTTGGTGTATGGCAGTGTGAAGCTGGTTTATAAAAATATTGTCTTGGTATGGAGCCCTAAGGGACATCTATGGTAACTGGAAGAGAGATCCTGTTGCCATTTGACTGCTTGTTCCCTTCCAGATAGATAATTAAGGAATCATTTAAGGGAGGAGGATAGAGAGACCTATAAAAGATAGTTCAAGTAAATGTTGGTGTGCTACAGTTGAGACAAGTCTAAGAACACAGTTGATATTAGGTCACCATAGTTCCCATGTTGGTTTATAGAGTTGAAGTGAAGGAGGGCGGTGGTTGTGCTGTGGTGGAGTCTGAAACCATGCTGTGTTTCGGACAGCAGATTATTTGAATTTAGATGATGCAGAAGCTGCACATGAATGCACTTTTCAAGTATTTTTGATGGGAGGGAAGAGGATTGCAATGGGTAGTTATCAAACTCTGTAGATCTCCGACCTTTGTGTAGAGGTATAATAATGAATTATTTCAGGAAGGAAGGCATGTGTTTTTTGGATATAGCTGTAGCTATCAGTGTAGAGACTGGAAAATCAATTGCATCTGCAACAGTTTTTAAGTATTGCTGGGAATTGGTTAGCAGCTAGGGTGCTTGTTTTTAGCTTATTTAGGACTTTTTTTATGGTGAAGGTAAGTACTGGGCTGAAGGCCAATAGCTGAGGATATTTAGCAAAGGTTGCTGATAATGAGAGGGTAGTGGAAGTAAAAGTAGCTAGAATAATGAGATGCGTGTTTGCCTGCATTTTCTGAAGGATAGGAAGTATGAAACTGAAGTGAGTGTTACAATTTAGTATTTTCAATCCTCTGCGATTTGTCCAAAAATTAAATATTTTATAAGGAACAGACTAAATATACAAGGCAAAAATGTAGACCTATTTAAGAGGTTGTGGCAAGGTGAGTGTAAGCCCAAGGTCTGTAAGTGGTAGTATGTGGAGCAGATAAAGCATCATACACTACAAAGAATTATGACTGGGTCTTCAATCATAACCCTTAATTATGTGTTCTCAACATAGGTGCCAATATTCATGTCTTGAGCTTTGCTCTCTGGGTAAAGGTCTAGGCATCCATGTCTCAAACACATAATAAGCAGGTTACGATAGGTGACCAACTCATAATCCTCTGCATTACATCTGCTCACCAAGGATCAGGTCTGTGTGATCACTCTGTTTATGATGTTGAGGAGATGGGCAGGCTAACCCCATGATGCTTCTATGGTCAGACAGCACACACTCTGTCAGCAAAGAATGTGCTACAACACCAATTGACAGGTGAGATGGGACAATAACAACTGCCAACCCACCACCCACATCTGATAGTAATTGGTGCAGTATATGTTAGCTGAGGTAAAACAGCAGCTACCTAATGTATCTATGTATGGATTCTGATGAGTACCTGATTATCAGTGTGGTATTACGCAGGTCAAACATGATGCATGCAATGCAAATATCAGGCTTTGCTGGTCCATGCATTGCCAGTCCAGACAGTGCTTTAGATATTTCCACAGCACACAGGAACTGGTGCAGAGGATCACAGTTATCATATGTGCAGCATGCCTGCATACACTTGTTGAATAGAAAGGGGAAATCTGAAATGGGGGGGGGGGTCTCAAGGTGACGGGTGTTTTTTGTTGGGGAATTCAATGTCACCCCCAAGTTTCTCCTGGGATGTGTTTGGTGTGCCACTATGTGATTGTAATTTGTAGCCCTTATGCTGCTTTGTTAAACTAGCCCCTGATGGGGATGCTGTGTGACTGTGACCTGGATGAGTTCCTTGTCTGAGCTGCCCTACCAGTAGAGGACGAGCCCTGGCCTCTCATATTGAGGGATGATGGAGAGCAGGACATGTCCAGATATATTTCAAGAGAGCATACCTCAGAAAGCTTCTCTATATGGTCATTCTGATATATGCCCTCCCTGATGTCCAACATAACCATTGAGCATCATTATAGTGGCCCTAGTCATCATCTTCATGGAGCTGGACAGGGAAGCACTTTGTTGCACAAAAACTGTGACCATGTCCCTGGCCTCATAGTTGTGATGTCCTGGTCTGTGTTCAGTCATTGAATGAGAAATCCATCAAACCTCTGTTCATCATCAAACTTAAACATCGAAAGTTCACTTCAGCGAACATTGTCATCAAATTATTTTACCCAGGGAATGGAGTTGGTTGGCTAGCATTAGGAAATTTTCCCTTTTACCCATTGCAGTGTGATCTTTGAGGTGGGGGTGTGGTGGGCATTGTGTGGGTCTAGTGTACTGCCCAGTTTTCTGTTATTTCTATAGCTTCTCACCTGGTTAGGTTGGATATAGGGCGACATTTGTTTTGGTGTGTATGTTGGTCCATGATCTCTTTTCTCTGGGTAAAATATTCGATGATTGAACTTTTGCTGAAGTGAAAGTTTTAACAGAGGTCTGATGGATTTCTCATTCGAGGACTGAACATGGACCCATGATATCCGTACTGGATTGGGTTGCAATGGATTCTACCTGGATGATATCTGTACTGGATTGAGTTGCAATGGATTCTACCTGGATGACACTGTACGGCTCGCGCAGCTTAGCTACTGCATAAAATCCACAGACTCAAATGTGGAGGAAGTCTTACTGGTGGTAGGAGCTTTGAGGGATCTCTTCCCTACTGTAGACTGAGTGCACTCCTGCAATACAGCTGCAAGTTATGGTGTGGGTGACGCCACACATTTGGCTTGTATTGAGTGTGCTTCCAAATCCAAGATGGAAATGGATAATGCCATTTTGTCAAATTGTATTATAACTGGTATCTGTCTGTCAGAAGCAGCCCTAGTACAGGTGCAAATATGCCCCGGTCTCTGGAGTTGTCAATATATCGCTGCCTTGCCCTTCAGGTATGCCACAGCAGACACACTGGGGTGAACAGATCCCTGTGGCATGCATTTAAGGGTGTAAAATGAAACCCACAAACTCTGCTTACCTCTGCTGCCCTCCTGACATGGCTGGATTCTGAAGGTACCTGTAACAATACAGTTTGTCTGAAGTGCCTCTGTGCACTGCAGCTGTAAGGCATTTAGTATAAGAGGTGATACCCTGTTTCATCATCCACTGAGGCATGTGAAGGTGGATCCATCCTGATGTCATTTCCCACTTTTCCAGATATTATCCCAAGATTGCTGTCCTCTTCAGGAGAACAGAACACCACCCATGACTGTCCATTTGTTTACTCCAGATGGGCCCCTCCCCAGATGATCTCTTGTCTGCTATGGAACATTGCTGTAATGTGCAGTTGGGTTTCTCCATGCCATTTATGTTGTGGGAGAGAGCTGCATGTAGTCATGAGAAGGCTGGTCAACACCCACTCTCACCAACAAGCAATACCCGTAGTGCTTGTAGCAGGAAATAATTTTCATCAGGGCTGAAATTGTCTAGCTTCCGCCATCCACCATGTCCTCCAGACATGCAGACTTGTGAACACATGACACAGATTCACAAATGGTAAACTGGCAGCTACATATAAAAGGGTAACCTTGTTGTACTATATTAAGTTGAATGGAAAGCTGTTAGAGGGGTTGTGCATATGGCAGTTGTAAGGACAAATATAGGATTACATACATCCGTATTTATGGATTAACAGGTATGTATAGGCATGAGCAGGTATCCATACTACAAAGATGTGTGGTCACCTTGGTAAGTGCACTACTGAGGCCCTATTGTTGCACACGTGGGGGGGGGTACGGGATTTCTGCACACACATTGCTGTGCTCAGGACCATTACCATCATTTTCCTTGGACAGTCCAAAAGAGTGATGTAACTATTACAGGCATGCACAGGGACAGGTTGACCAGAAATTGTGGGCAGTCTTGTTGCAAGTACCATCTGTAAAACTAGAATGCATGCAGGCGCATTTATTGCAGTTACTAGCCTTTTATAATGGGAATTTGGGTGGAAGGGTATACATAAGATGGCAGAGAAAATGCAGCTTGATGCACAGTTTGAGCTCCTTGTACCTTTTTAATCTATGCTATTCCTTCAATAAATAAGGCTTAAGTATACAGTATACATTCTGTATCATGGTGCATATAAGAAACACGATGCCAGGTATGGACCTCATTGAGTTGCCCTCTGCCATGGGCCTCCCCAGAATAGGGCAGCAGTGAAATAATGTTTTGATGACCTGTGTCACAAGATCCATAAGGTTTTTGCATGTGAAGCCAAGTTTGAACAAGAATACCCTGAGTGGTGTTTGTGGGGATGGGTGCGTGTGTAATACTGTCATTTTGTGCGGGTTTCTTTGCCTTCTTTTTATTTTTTCATGTTTTTTTTTCTTCTCTTTTTTTGTTGTAGACTTGCGACTGTTGTTTTTACTGACAGTTAATTGCCAAGCTCCTCTTGGGAATTAGGTCTGCTATATGTGGATCTGCTATGTAAGGTAAAGGTCGTGGTGGGAGTTGCATTTCTGAGAGCTTCAAGGCTGTGTACTAGGGGGAGAGGCTATGTCACAGTGACTAAACACTACTGATGTGTCCTTGTGTACACTTGTAGCTTATTCACTTTACATTTGTTAAAGTATGTACAGCAGATATATACACACACACACACACACACACACACACACACACACACACACACACACACACACACACACACACACACACACACACACACACGCACGTACACCTACTTGCTATATGACTAGTAAGAAATAATTTATGGTTTTGTATGTGTTCTAACATCTCATCTCATGGTTATTGTAATCTGATGTGTACTTTTTTTCTCTCAACATGTGAAGTAAACCGTGTCACCTTCCTTAACTGAAGAGAGCTTGTAGCCAGCCATGGGTAGTTCCCCACAATAGGGCTGAACTGTCTGTAGATTCCATATTCCGCATTCCACTGTCAGGATGCCTTCACTTATGACCGGTCAGCCTAATGCCTCCATTATGCCCAACTCCTGCTGAGGTTGTGGCTTGAGGTATTTAAAGGTGATGAGACTGGAGGTACCTCGCTAGTGGGGATTCTAGCTCCTGTCTAGCAGGTAGCCCACTTGTATTGCCTGAGGTGGTTGGTGGAGAGAGATTAATGGGCATCTATATTACCCTTGCAGAAAGTCTGCAGGAGTGAATAGTAAATGTTTTTTTCAACTGGCCAGTCTGTGCCTTTGGCCACAGCGGGAGAGTGGGGCTCAATCCAGTGGCTGCCCTGATCCATCATGGTGGTGGACGTCCCCATAGACCAGGACAGGGATGATGCTGCCTGGTCTGCCATAATCTTTCTGTATCACACTCAACACCCTGTGCCTTTTTCAAACCTCATAATCATCATTTGGCTACCATCTACTTGTTTCCCTCCTTCCAGTCTTTCCTCATCCTATTGTCTGTTCTTTCACTTCATTTGTTTATCTGCTGCTGCACACATACACTGTCCTATGCCCTTTTCTATTTCCTGCTTTCCCTTTTACCCCTCATTTTCCCCTTCTCCTTACAAAAAAGAGCCCTAGGTCTGCAAAAAAAATTCCTCCTCCCACATACTTTTTTGTGTTGTCCTTGTATGAGATCTTCACCTTTCTCTTTTTTCCTTTATTTACTTTCCTGCCTATCCTTTCACTTCTCTTTTATGAATCCAACAAATGTTCATATATATAGCTGCTATTAATATATATGACTTATCTGTTGTCGTCATTGGCGCTGTTCCAGCAAGAGATGAGGTAGTGTATGTAGTGTAACTGCTATATTAGCAGTGCTTTTATAGTGAGATATTCCAATATGAGTTCACATCTTCTATTCTCCTACAATCACACAATGCAGTGTGACCATCTGTATATATGGTTTCCAGTACTTAAAGTATATATTTTACTGCCTGACATTTTCAGTTTGTCTAGCTATGTTACACTGCTAGGTTCAATTGCTGCCTATCTTTCACACACACTGGAGAACAGTTGGCAATCCATTAACCCTACATGCTTTCATTTGCATATTTAGTGTACTTTTGCAATGCTGTGCTGCTTAGCTGCATATAAATCTTGTGCAGAATGGCATTGCATCTCTTCAAATCCAAATCGTAGTGTCAGAGGGCACATTTTACCTGCACCCATTAGATCCTTGTATTTCACAGCTGCTGCTGCCCAGTTTGACATTGCTTTTGGCATGATAAAGTTGTATGCTTAGCCAGAGTTGGCCATTTACTCTTTATTGTAAATATCTCACCACTAGGTCTGCAGTATTTAATCTTACAGGGAAGGAACATGCTTCTGTTGATATAAAACAGAAATATAATTTGTGTGAGTGTATAAACTGTTAGGATTTCCTGTGCTTGCTTGGATTTCCTTAGTGTTTTAGCCATTTCCAAAGGCAGCTTCCTGCATCCATCACCATCACACTAGAAAACAATGCATTTTAACCTATGCCGTTTTCCTGTTTAACTTCAAATTGTCAGGGCTTGTGTGTTGATAAATTTCTGATAAAGAGCTTAAAGAGCAAGCTTTACTAGTCAAAATCAAGAATATGAATTATAAACTGTATAAAAGCAGAATATATGACATAAAGAAGATAGAACAGTACTGTAACAGAAGCACATTACGGAATATATTAAACAATAGTAGGACAAAGTTAAGCATGTAACAATATACACTTTTATATAGTACAGTAAATGTGCATGTTTCAGTTCCTACACAGATAACAAATTGTACCAGTATATATTGATGAATGAGGTTTGCCTACTCAACAGTTATGTTGCTATGAAAGCACATACACTTTTTATGTTTTATAGGTATTCTCTCAGTAGTCTTTATTTAATATTTCAAAAGTTTGCTGTTTTTTACTTCATTTTGCTGGTGGTTTACTTTTCCTCATTTTTTCCAAATGCATTGCGCACTCTACATGAGTGTAGCTAGGATGGGGTGAGAGGGGCAACTGCCCTGGGCACGGTGTTGGGTGGTTCAGTCATCTGATCCTGATGTCTAACACAGTACTGGCTTTTGAAAGCTGGTATTGCATTTGCGGTCAAACCTAAGCACTGTAGCTCTCTATGCAGGTGGGGTGCAAACTGTAGCAACTGTTTGCTACACTTGTACTATGTGTGTTACAGATTATAAGAGGACATTCTCATACGTGTGTTTGTTTTTTTTACATGTATAAATGAGAGCAGAGGATTGGGGTCAGGATACAAAAATGGGACCTGAATGGCTGGCCAGGAGAGAGAGGTCATGTTGTGCATCTGGCCACATGGTTTGTGTGAAAGTAGAACACCACCTGTTTTTTTGTTCATTGTGATAGCTGTGGGGTACTTTTAGTTCATGTTGCCAGCACAGGGTGCTGGTTGAGCCAGGTATGCTTTTTAGCACCCGCAATGTATATAGAATAGCCACCTTCTGTTCTCTGTGTGAAAATGTGGAAAGGCTGGATTTTATTTTATTTTTGCTTGGTAATAGCAGTAGCATTAGATAACAGTCCACTTTGCATTGATCCCTGGCCTAGCACTCTTTTGTGGGGGTGTGGGGTGAGGTAGTGGACTACTACTACCTTCTGTCACAGGTAGGCTATCCTTGCTCACAACCTGGCCTACCAGCCCTGGTGCCT
>NC_056734.1:586487373-586508815 GCF_019279795.1 Protopterus annectens
CACATTTGCTTCTATTATGATGATCGCTATTGTTTCAGTTGTTTAAGATGGATGGATGGGTACTGTGGTTATACACAGATGGATTATGGATTGTTTCAAATGCTGTTAACTCTGTCAGCACTGATCCTTTCCAAGTCATATCCATTTGCTTTGTGTAGTGTAACTCTCATTTCTCTCCCATATATTTACTGGAAATTTAATTGGTACATATACTACAGGTGGCTTTGTAAGAGCTATGCTTCAGGTAAATATTCCAAGCTGGTAAATAAATCTTTAATCCCATTAATCAAATCAGATCAGACTGAACACTTTTGATCTTGATTTTCTCTGCCTTCTTATGGTAAATTGTTTTCACCATGCCAAAATGCTGACATGTCAGGTGACCCTACGTAGAATTTGCACTGTCTGTGTCAATTGATATTGAGTACAACCTGCCATTTCTTATTCTTTCACTCCCAGACACTTTCCTCCCTAGGCAAGTATGCCTGTGGCATGCTGTTCAGCACAAATTGCATCAGTTGTCTTTCCTTGAAATACAAAATTGGAAAATACAAAATGAGTATGGAGTTTAATGGTGAGGCCAGACATCCTAGGCACAAGAAAGCTTGAAGAATTAGGAAAAAGACCCATTGGACATCACCTTTTAAAATTTGCCTTCACAAGTTTTTAAAAAAGGACTCTGCTGTAAAGATGCAGAAGAATAAAGACATGACTATGTTCCAAGTGACCTGTTTCTTAATGGCAGCAGGAAATTTGAAAGAATTACATGTAGAGGATGGGAATGACTGGCTTCACCATTCTGGGGGAAAGAGGTCCAACTTGCTGAAATAATGACTCTACCCACGGTGTAGAGGTCTAGTGTACAGCATTAAGTACTGTAGTGATCCTCTAGCTACTCTGCAGTGTGGTTAATTGGATGCATGGATGCACACCTACAATCATTGCTTTCTGAGATGTACAAGTTAAAAGCTGCTGCAGGAAGGGGTTGGGGGTTTGGGCTAAGGTGCCCCAGTGTGATGAAAACGCACTTCATAGTACCGGACTCTTGTCTCAGAAGGGAACCTGTTGGGTCTCACTTCACTTGTGGAGGTGCACACTACACTTCAGTTGGAGAATGAATTGACCAACTCATGCCGTGATGAGGAATGACTGGGTCCATGAAGTACTGGGAGGGAAGCTTGATGATTTTTTGTGGGGGGGGGGCATAAAGTCCTTTTCAGTGGCAAGGAAAGTAGAACCAAACTAAAAGCAATGGAGCTTGCTGGCAGAGTCCATCACAGGTGTGTGTGTGTGTTGGGGTGGGGGTGGGGGGTCTGATGCTTTCTCATTCTACAGCTCCGTCAGCACATTCCCCAGCTAGTGTGTTATCTCAACTCTTCCTTTACACCTCCAGTAAGAACAATTATCATACCAAGTATTGCGTATGACAAATTAGCTACAGTCATAAGGAAGCTAGAGCACCTCCCATGGAACCAGCACTGGCTCCTCTGAATTTGGAAACTGGCATCAGTTGCATGGTACTGGTACAATCCCCTTTTTTTTTTTTTTTTTTCCCCCAATTCTTCCATCATTTCCCCCACACACACCCTGGTGCTAGTCCCTAGGGTTGGTAGAATAGCAGGTGTCAATGTATCTGTTTTTGTTGATTCTTGCAGCTTTGAAGATACCAGGTTTCTCTCTCCCAATCAGCTGGTGCATCTACCCTAACAAACTTTTGTACTTCCAGCACTGTCTTTCTTATCTGTCTCTGCCCTTCTCTTTTTGCACTGACGCATGTTGCACAGGGTGACTACATGTAGAGGTGCTAACTTAGCAGTGTCTCACTCATAGCCTTCTTATAGTGATGCAGACTTGATGCATTTTCTACCATTTAACATGCATCTGTCCCAGAATGCCATCTGGTTCATGCAAGACCCTCATTCCTTGTATCCAGCTATAGCCATCTTGCAGGTTTCCTTAACTTTTCTGCAGCTACTCTGCTAGAAGGCTCATAAAGGGCTGAATTCCTCTGTGTATCCAGTCCCTGGACACCAAAGTCAAAGAATTTAACTGAAGTATGCCAACCTTGGCCTACTCCCAAACTGTATAAATTGTTGGAGGGCAGTGGATGAGTATATTGCTCTTTTAATCTCTCCCCAGTATGCCACAGATCCTATATGTAGGAGAAAGGAAATTCATGACTGAGGGCCATTTTACACCACAGGTAGTTTGCAGGACAGTCTTTGGGTATTTCCTTTCTTTGTAGATACTATAAAGGCATTAAATCTTGTGTATGGTGGTTTTCTGATATGTTGTATTTAGTGTTTGTCGGCAAGTAGGATTCTGTATTTTGCGGGTATGTACATCCAAGCTAGACCTTGCAATTTAGGCAAAAGCCCTTAAGGAGAGGACTTTCCCTTCATTCACAGTTATCTATCCACTAGGCAAAGAGTTTGGGGCTCTGAACCTCTTTGGAAAGCAAGTGTTCAATTCTTCATCCTAATTGCATCCCACATGATTCTCTCTTTTAGAGAGATGCTCAGAAAAGTCTAGCATGCAGTAGAGTCCATGTGTGAACATTCTTTGAGAGGGTGCCTCAAGGCACAAAACTCCACAACTGCCTTTATAAGAAACTTATTGATCAATATTTACTGCACCACTGGTGAAACTACCAAGATGGATGGATCTGGCATTAAAATTCACTAGCACTTCCTTGATCTGTCTAAACCCTTCAGTGGGGGTACACTGCCTTTAAGATGGTCCAGCTGTTTGTCTTTTACTATTTTGTGTGTGAAGGTGCACCCCCACCCCCACCCCACTGAACAATACATCTTCAACGGAGACCTTGGTTCCATGAAACACACAACTGTCAGTTTTTGAAACCATTCTCTCAGCAGGCGAACAAGCCTGGAGATCAGTTTCCTTGCCACTTTCAGAGGGGCTACTTTTAGAAACAGTGTTTCACAGCTGTGCCCAACTTCCTAGCCTGACTATTCCCAGATTTAAGTTGTGTGAGCAGATGTACTTTGTGTGCCCCTCAGTGGATTTCCTTAATGATGGATACACAGAAAAAAAAATATGTTATCTTCTCTTCACGTCTTCTGTTGTCCAGCATTCCCCACAATTGGCATTAATACAAGAAGAGAGATACTGGCTTCTTGGTAGCCAGAACAACCTTGGAAATCTCTGCAGAGAAGCAGGGTCTTGGGTTTTCCACCTTCATCTCGGAGCCAAACAAATCTATGGCCTCTGGACAATCTTGGAGCTAAGTGGTTTGAGTGCCTTCTTTCTCAAAAAGTCCTTTTAAATTTCCACCTTGTGCATGTTCTTCCATGTTTACACAGAGAAAGGTGGATGTGAGTTTTGGATCTTCAGAAAAGCAGTTAGAATTCCTGAAATTTTATGCAGGCCTCATGACTATTGATTCCAAACTCTCATAGGTAGGTACTAGGCTAGCGGTCCAAGGGCCTACATAAGCCTAGCCAGCAAGGTTCCATAGCTTACGCCACCCAAGAAAGTTATTTTCCTGTGCCACTGTTCAGCAGAGACACAGAAGTGATCCCCAGGGTGTATTTCTTATTTCCCATCCACTCATCAAGATTGCTAATGAAGAACTTTGCTTGACAAAGATGGGTAGCCTTTTCCAGAGTTTAGCAAGTCTCTGGGACAGGAATCTATCCCTCCAACGTGTCCTGTTTATTGTGGTGACAAGGTTTAGGTCCATAGAGCATGTAGCTCGGAGAGATTGGGATTTCTTTAGGTGTAGCATGTCCAACGGCTCTGGGTTTGATTAATAGCTTTATATGTTGGGCAGAGATCACCTCAGAGTAGGCGATATTCTACAGAGTAAAGCTGGAGTATTTTGAGGTGGTCAGTGTAGGGCATTTGTTTTGAGGCCAGTAATCCTATTTGCGAGGTACTTCTGTGGCCTTTTCAGCTGCTGCAGATGTCTTGTGAGGTGCATTCCAAAAGGGGCGTTGTACTCTATAATGGGTCTGAGTGACTAGTAGAGGGGAACAATGACCTCCTTTTTTTTTTTATCCTGGATGAAAACCCTTTTATGATGAGGTGTGCCATGTAGAAGGAATTCCTGACTACTGTGGCGATGTTACTATCAAAGGAGAGACTACTGTCCACCTGGGTCCCAAGGTCTCTTATCACGCATTCAGTGTTAAGTAGATTGCTGCCTATGTGGTAGTTCATGGGTACAGAGTTTTTACCAAAGGGAATGACACTGCACTTTTTGGCATTGAGCTTGAGGCCATGGCTCTGACACCAGGCATCTGTCTCAGTGAGGCCCTTCTGTAGGATGTCCACATAATTTGCGGACTTGACTATGGCTCCTAGTTTGCAGTAGTCTGCGAACTTCATTAGCCAGAGCCCTTCTGTGTTGGCCTGTACTTCAGAGAAGTAGATACCAAACAGGAGAGGTCCCAGCATGGAACCTACCAAACAGGAGAGGTCACAGCACGGAACCTTGTGGTACTCCACTTGTCACTGTTTTGAGGTCAGATTTGGAGTCTGCACCTTTTACAGTGTGGGTTCCATCAGTGGGCCAGTTGGCAACACATTTGAGCTCACCACAGACCCAAGGTAGTACCAATGATCACCACCTCTCTCTCCCTAAGGAACTGAAGGGTCTTCTCCTACCTGAAGTACTGACTTCTCATTCAGTAATGAAGTATTCTGCTGCACTAGACCACCTACTGTAAGCTTTTCACTTCATGAAGAACATAGTAATTAAAAAAAAAAATCTCAGCCAATCTAGCTTAGCTGATGGCATTAGTGTGCCATTCTCCAGGTACCAGAATTTGTAAGATCTGTTCTGGGGCAGTTTCATGACCCTTTATCTGTTGCTTGCTGCTTTTGTTATCCGTGGAGGCAAAAAAAAAGTTTATTTAGACTCCTGTCTATTCACCATGTAAATTCTTTCACATGCAAGACACCACAAGTGCTGTAGTGGAGTGTGAGATTAAAGTGGATGCATGAGCTGAGCTCACTTCAGACCATAGTTAGAATATGTCAGTTGGAAAAAAACTCTACTGTGACTGAGCCAAGATAGCAAACTGAGAAAAGTACCCTCTCAGAGCTCAACAGTATCTAACCTACTATACTGGGAAATTAATTCTTGACCTGAAAGCAATATAGCCAATTATTTGCAGTATCATCTGTTCTAATGCTATATCAAATGCTATGAAGAGTTATCAATATTTTTCCAGTCAAACTATCTTGGTGAACTTTTGGGAAAAGAAAAACAAGAGCTTCTACATGCTCACATTCAGACTCCTTTCTGAAAAAAATATTTGCAGCTGGTCGTGTCTTCCATACAAGACCTTACTTTGAAAATGGATAGATTCCAAGAAAATCTAGACATTTTAGAGAATACAGTATCAAACAATGTGATATATTAAAGGAAATAGAACCACAAATAATAAATCTGTGACCTGGAAACAACACTTTTGGATGTAGATGGAAGACTAAAAGAGGAAGACATACAAACAAAATTTCTCCTCAAAGAAAGTACCTGGTTACAAAATAAACTGAAAGGCATGGGAGGTAAGAGAGAAGATGCAATATTAGAATCTTTGGCCTGCTGGAGAAAACTAATGGAGAAAATTCATTTTTCTTTTGCCTTCTTGGATACTCAAATTCCTTATTCTACAAGTCAATCTTCTTCTAGTTCTTCCTCTTCACCAAGATCTACAGTTATACATTTCCTTTCATTTCTTGAAGAACTTGTCTTAAAAATAGCTTTGTTAAAGGTACCCTTAAAATATGAACAACATATAAGATTTGACAATGGCTATTCTGCTAAAACTGGTGATTAAAGGGAAAAAAAATGTTGAAGCTGTAAAACAGAATAACATCAAGGTCAAATCATTTTCCTAGAAAGGATAAAAATCTACGTACAGAATGGAACAAGAACTTTTAACAACACTGAAGAAGCATCAAACATAATAAAAAATGTAGTTTCTGTCTCCGATCTAGATTTGGCCTCTGCCAGTTTGAGAACCCCCTGAAAAAGTCTGAATTGGTAGGTTTTTGCTTTTTAACAATTATCAAAAATACCAAGGAACTCTCATGTTAATTGACAGAATAGTTGCTGCTTTTATTTAACATGCTTACCTATGGAAGTTTAAAACCACAATTTTGAATAAACATTTTTCCTCTTTACTGCCTGTAGAATCTTCAAACCACGGTGGTGGTGCTGCGGTAGCGTTGTCGCCTCACAGTTAGACGTTGCCAGTTCGATTCTCAGAGCGTCTTCTGTGTAGCGACATGCATGAATGGGCGTTCCTTCGTTGAAGGTTATGCGTTAGGCCCGGCAAGCCAGTACATAAAACTCTACTCCCAATCATTAGCGGACCGGAGTTCCGCTGTGGCGACCCCTAACCGGGAAAATCCGAAAGACACAAACTGCCTGTAGAATCTGTATTTCAAAGTGTAATGGGTAAGCCAAATGTATACAAATAAACATTAGTAACAGTCTAGATTAATCTAAATTTAAACACCACCTTCGTAAAAAAAAAAAAAAAAAAAGTGTAAGTGATTCTGCAACGTCATTCATGTTTCAAGTAGCTTTGTAGTGCACTCTTCTAATGTGGGATAATAGCAGTCACCTTGCTCTGTATTCACTTATAGTAATGATGTCTTGGGGGCGAGTAGGGAGAGGAGGGAAAGAAAGAAAATAAATAGTCTTTTTGGATCACCAACTGGAGGTTATATACCCATTTTGAAGTGCTATGTTAATGGTGATTGTGAAAAATGCATTTGATGTAAAATGTAAATGTTATAACATCTGTTTTGTTTTTGCTAAGGGGGTGATTTTTAACGGCTTTTGCTTGGATATGGAGATGTTAGGTGATGTTGTTTTGCATGTTTTATCTTTTCCTGTTTGACACTGCGAAAATTGGGTTTTATAAAGGGAGGAAAAAAATTGATGCTAGGAAAAATTCAACAATATTGGTAAACGACTGCTTGGGTTGCTGGCTCTGTATTGCCACAGTTAGCATGAGGGAATTACCTCTGGGTATACCAGCAGTCACACTGCATCCATTTGATTGCATTCATAAGTAAACTTAATTTTCATAAATTATATGTAAGGAGGAAATCAATAAATGTACTTACTCAGGGTATCTCCTTATTTCATGGTCAAATAGCATTAGCATCTTCTCAATGATATTACATCCTTATGTTATGTTTAGGAAAGAATCATTTGACAGTTTTCTCATAATAGTGTATTATCACAAATTGATTATTTAACTGACAATGTACTCTGTTTAAGAAGCAAAAGCATTTTGCTTTGCTCATTGCTTTAGTACTGCTACTCCAGGAAAGAGCTATATGGACCTCATAGTACTTGGAGAGCTTGTTGCTGTGTCCAGGAAGATGTATGTTCTAAATAAGATGGAAATTCCTGTTCACAGGTGACCTGTATGGTTAAAATTTGTAACAGTAGATCAGTGTTTGTTTGGGTCTATTTATTTTTCCTATAATTTAAACGGTGAATGTATATTATTAGTTTTAAGCAAAATTGTATATGTAGTGAGTTGTTTTGATCTGTGAAAGTGTAAACCCTTTCTTACTAAGAAACCAATTATAGAATTAGATGTATGTAATATACAGTTTAGAGTATGCTGACATTCTGAGTATAATGATTATATAAAGAGAGCCGTAGAGGAAAGGGGAACACAAAGGGGAAGGAACAAAGAGGGGAAAGAGATTAAGGGGAAGAGGAAAGGGTGGGAAGATAAGAAGGCATGAAGAAGGGCCTTTAATTAATGGCACTCAAACCATAGTTGACAAGATATTAACATAATATGACCTGTTCTCTAAATATGTTGGCTTTAAAATAATGCTTTGTTCCTTTTTATGCCCTTAATCTTAAGTTTCTGTGGATTTTAAATCTTTGAATAGAAATTCTTTCTATATAGGAAATTAAAAATTCAAATCTTGGTTTCTTTCAGATATGCAAATAACTTTATGATATGGAATTCTTTTAAAGTTTATATGCATGGAAACATATTAGCCTGGTTTAGGAAAAAATAGATTGGGACAATGAGTTTTTAGACATTCAAGTTAAATTACAACATGCTAAATTTAAGGGGAATAAAACTAATAATATAGAAATGGAAAACATCATAAAACGTAACTATTAACTTTTATTTCGTAAGGTAGCCTTGGTTTTAGGAAGACAAAAATATACGTCTAAACTAGCCTTTTGAAAAACCTTACTAAAAATGAAATTGGTCTAAATTTAACCAGATGAAATAAATTAAAAACAAATCCAATTGATAAAGAGTCGCACAGATATTTAGGATGTATTTGATACCTTTAGACAATATTGCATTTCCTTATAACAGGGACTGAAGCAATTGGGCCATTTCAACAAAAATTTAAATATTTTTTTCAGAAGTGATTTATTGGGAATATCTCCCAAAACAAGAAGTTTTCCCGTAAAGAAATATTTTTTTTAAATAAAAGAATTAAACAATAAATCAACAGGGATTGATGGGTTAATACCAGAATATTCAAGATACTCCTCAAGCAAGATATGCACCTATTTCATAAGATTCTTTCAATCATACAGTTATCTGGGATAATTTCACCTTCTTGGAGGCATTGGTTCCTGTTATAAAAGATGACACAAATCCTTTTTTTAAAGGTCTGCATATAGACCAGTTTCTCTACTAGGTCATGACTATAAAATGTTTGTCTGTTTTAGCTGATATTTCCAGTAGATATTTTTTTTAAAGTTTAACACTGCTCAGTCTGGCTTCATTTACAAGAGTCAAACACGGGATAACATTAATAAAGTAATAACACTTGCCTGTCTTTTTAAATGACAAAGATCAAGAAAATACATTTATTAGTCTTGATAGGCCTTTGACTCTTTAAACTGGAATGTTGTATTAAAATCTGTAGAACTAGTTGATATTCCTTCTCAGTTCATATCCGTAGGTAGTATATGTAAAGACAATGCCTGTTGAACTGGGTCCATTCTTTTTTGAACCAGTTCCACTAATTATGGAATAAAACAAGGTTGTCCTTTGTTGCTTTTCTCTTTGCATTAGACATAGAAATATTGGCAACAGCAATTAAATCTAATCAACAAATAAAAGGATTAGAACTGAATAAACACTAATTAATTCTAAAATTATGCTTTTTTAAGATGATGCTGTGCTGACACTAGCTCAACTGAGTTTAGTTCATTTAATTATCAAAACCTGTTTAAACTTGTCAGATCTTCATTTTAATCCTCATAAATCCATGTCTTATTTTAAATAAAAAGATAATTTCATGGTAATCTTGTAGGTATTAAATCTGGGCCTCTGTCTTATCTGGGTATTATCAGCTTTAAAAGAAACTAAAGATTTTAACTATGATAAAATATTGAAGGCCATATCTAATTTGATACTTGGGTGGAGATTTTATATACAATACTAGCTCTGCCCTCCCCCCAGTAAAGATGATGGAAAAATCGGATTTCCTGTGGTTTTGACAAAAACACAGAATTATTCAATATCTTCTTACTTGACCCTGGAATTTGGGAGTTATTTTCCTAAACACAAGAACTTGTGCCAAAGCAACAATGTTTGTGAACTGCATACAGACCCGGACTATACAGCAAATTGAAAATGTTTGCACATTGCAATTTTAATCCACACCCAAATAAATGAACATTAACATTTACTTCTATTTCCGTAATAATTCTTTGTGGTTATGTGTATGCAACTTTATTTGAAGTAATATCTCTTCCCCCATTCAAAACACATTTAATTTAATCTTAAAAAATAAAGCTATAATTATTGTTAATCCAGACCTCAAATTATGTTTTATTCTCTCATTCCCTTTAGTGTACCTGAAGGTTTTTTTTGAAGGAATTGATAATCCGACATTTCCTCAGTGGAAAAACAACTTTCTGTTTTATTCTCTCATTCCCTTTAGTGTACCTGAAGGTTTTTTTTGAAGGAATTGATAATCCGACATTTCCTCAGTGGAAAAACAACTTTCTGTTTTGGTGCAACTGTCTCAATGGTATAGAAATATTAAGTGAATACAATCATTAATCTCAGAATATAACTTATCAGTTCAAAGTTTAATTTTACACAGCATCAGATCTCCTACAAGTAAATGTTTCTTTTTATCCCAATCCTATTATAAATAACCCCCTAAATTAATCATTTATCTATATAAAATTATATATAGCAATAACCCCAACATGTACTTTCTAATTTATGTAGAAACTTAGTTTTATATGATAACTTGAGCAACCTGTTTTGGGATTTTATTACTTTATGTGAAAACACATTGCCTGAAAAGAACAAAATATTTCTAACAAAATCTGTAGAGAATAACTCATTGGTAGAGTTTTTGTCATATTTGTACATGGAAAGTTTTACACGGGGTCTTTGCTAGCACACTGTAGACTCAACATTTGCCATTGATAAGAATGTTTAGTGTTTGTAGTGTAAACATTTTGTAAGGCTGATTGGTAACACATTTGTGTGTGTGTGTGTGTGTGTATACATGTATGTGTGCGCACGCATGTGCACATGTGCTGTAAGGCTGATTGGTAGCACATTTGTGTGTGTGTATATACGTGCATGCATGTGTGTGCACATGTGCCTTTTGAAAACCATTTCTTTTCCACAGTTGCCATTATGTTACAGTGCAGGTTCCTAGCCAGCTGAGTGACCAGGCAAATGTTAATGCTCTCTCGCATGAGAGCAAACAGTGTGCAGTTTTTTCTGAATTTCTCATTGCTGGATACACTCACTACTTCTCTCTCTCTCTTTTCAGTTGTATAATGCTCTAGCTAACAATGCTTTGATGCAGAATTGGCCAAAGGTTTGGCTATAGCATTGCCTGTGGTCACACTGAATACCATGTGCCTCATCAAAGCAAGACATTTAAGTGCTAAACTGGTTCTCATGGAACCCTGATGGCCAGAGTATGTATGTGTTCCACTGCTAGCCTTATTCTCATTTTCTATTCCTCTGAGCCTAAAACACCACAACCAACGTCTAACTTGCGGAGTTAGGAGGCTTCACCCTGACCTGCACACATTCAGTTGGGCTACATGACTTTCTGGAATCCCATGAATTCTTGTGCAGGGCAGTCTCAATAGTATCTTCAGTCCATTGACCTTCTGAGGAGAAGTGCAGAAAGTTTACCATTCGTTTGATAAGCCAAGGTGTGGACACTATATATTAGCAGCTGTTGTCATGGTCCTTACTTTTCAGACACCTGACTCAGCTTTACTTAGATCTGGGTATAACTAGTGGCAGTATAATTTCCATGAATGCCCATTCAAGCAAAACTCTCCTCGCTCAGACTATGCAAGGCCTTCTTTAGGGAGGCATTCCTGCTCACATCCCTGATGCACAAACTGTCTCCATTGTGATATATATAATTTTTACAAATCCATCATTAGAAGCTAGCATCTCTTCTATATCTGAAACTTGTTTCATGGAAGATTAGGTGTATTGTCACTATCATTTTGGCAGTGTGAATGTCAGAGTTAACGTGCTTTGCCATTGTGCTGCCTTGACTTCTGTCTTCTCTGAAGGATATGATGTTTTGGATGCCACTTCATTCTCCTCCTGAAAAACGTCCCAAAAAGAGTCTAAAGCAAACGTTACACTTCTGTTTGTTTCATGCTGAATACTTGGAGAGAGTGGGAGAGCATTTACTGCAGGGCAAAGTTGATAAAACACAAGTCTGGTTAAATAATGTTCTTCAAGATAATAAACTGGTGACCACTTCTGCTAAGAAATGCGGGGAAGAGTAGTTTTAGCAATCGGTGCCATCCAGAATAACAACCTGTGGGCATAGTGGTCTGTTACCAAAAATGCATGACATGGTTGCCTTCTACCCCTGAATGCACAACCTTCAAGGAGGATTAGCATATCCTTGGCCTTCTTTTGCATTGCCTCTTTGACATTTGTATAGCAGAACCTTGATCTTCCCTGCAGACTGTCACAAAACATAAATTGGATTTGGCCTCCAGGTCAGTGTTTGAAGTTGCCACAATGAGAGGAATGTTCTGTTGAGGCACAAACCAAGGGGACTAGTTTGGCAGTCATTTGCTAAATTGCTTCAGCTAGAATTGATCTACATCATCCGGTAATGGAGAGATTTCTGCATTTAGCATTATGCTCATTGTGCTGATAGTGCTTTGGTTGCAGGTAGTAGCAAGGCACCCCCCCCCCTCTCCCCCTCTCTGCATCTGCCTGATGGTGCTCTATGTACTGCATAAGAACTGGAGAAAAAAGTAGAAAGGTAGACATTGTGGAATAGAGTGGAAAGGACTTGACATTGTCTGTCTGCCACTTGGTTCTAATACATGGAGTGAGTAGTTCTAACTGTTCTGCAGCTGGAGCTCTAATTGCAGACCTGGTATTAAGTGAGCAAATCTAACTTTCATTTTCTTATCCCACTGTGGAAAAGTTCTCATATGCTGGTAAGTTTTTGGTTTCATCCTTCAAGGTACCTCTCTGTTTTTAAGGTTTGCCAAATATGTTACAGTATTTTCTTTCTTTGGTGAGAGGGAACTCCTGCACATTTATTGTAGCAAGTAAACATTTTACTCATCAGCATTTGCCATTGTATATTTTGCATTCCACCAAGCAGTTGAAGGTCCTGAGAGTAATAATGCACCACAATACTGTGCCCTTAGCAACAGTTTGTGGCCCTACAGGGAAAAATGTGTTGCCCAATGTTTCTTACCAATTTGAAATTGTTGTCTGACTGCATTCTGTCCACATGTAGACCTGTTTATCACATTGGTATAATTTACTTTTATAAGAGCATCTGAATTTCTTCAGATTGGATAGTTGTGGCATTACTGGAGTTTAGTTCATCTCCAACTTTTATAAATGAGTGGGCATTTAGTAAAGGAAAGCCTGTGATTTCATTTCATTTTCTTTCTTAGTCTTCACAATTACTTTGCCAGACTATGTTAAGAATGGGACACACAGGCCTTGAAACTTTTACAGAGAAAAATACTGAATCTAGAAGCTGAACCCAAAGAAGGTTATATGTATTTAATACATATAACCTTTTTTTTTTTTTTTTTTTTTTTTTAAGAAAAAAAAAAAAGAAATTCATTTTCCTTGAACATGTATGGCTAAAATGGAAGAAAAGGTCAAACATTTCATATCGCAAATATAATGGGCACAGTTCGTGTAAAAAAAACAGGTGTGAAAAAAAGAGCTGCCTTTTATATAGAGGAAATGTCAATTTTGTGTTGCCAGCAAAGTTCTTGGAGGTACTTTGACTGTTTGTTTAAGCAGGTGTGTGCGAGTAGAGATGATGCAAAATATTTACAGTATACTAAAAGAACCTCTCTGGTTTAAAAAATTTATTTATTTTACATTTGTTAACTGGGAAAGTCCGACTGTATACAGGTCCATTGTCAGCAGTGGCCCGGGGCGAAAAGGTTACATACACTCTGTCTTAGTTGCCTTGCAGCAACCACTGTATGTAGTAGTAACAGGTTCATGCATGGACAGTGACCGCCGCTGATGCGAGAGTCATTTGGTAGGTGCTTCAGGCATAGGCATCAGCATGAATCTCCGATCACCCCTTCTTTGTAATGAGAAGAGCACCTTCCATGTGTTCTCCTAGCAGCAAGATTATCGTATCAAATAGCTGGAGACTTGATGTGGACTTTAGTCAGTGCTTTCACCTGATTTTGTCATGGGATTTTGTGTGTGAGTCATAAATATCAGGAAGATCTATGGTTGTGTATTCATTTAATACTCCTAAATGTATTAAGATAATTGAAATAGCTTTTCTGTTCTTCCTTATAGCTTTTCTGTTCTTCCTTATTTGAGACTTTCCAGTATTGTTGGCAAGAAGGTAGCAGACAATCAACTTTGTCCCTTCAAAAATGCAGCTTGTCCTGGGTATGTGTCATAGAGGGACGAAGCTCTAACTGTAGTTTAGATGATCTGAGGTCAGCTAGTGGCTCAGAGGCTAGAATAGCAGGGCAGGGAAGAGAATGCATGTGTGTATTCACACTAGATGACCCTTCCAGGGGGAAGGGAAATATTGGCACCTGTCATCCGGAGTCTAACACTGCAAGTGGAAACTTGCTTGACATCAAAGACTGCATGACTGTATTGGAGTAGACTTGTCATTTCAAGTCAGTGACAGAAGCCTTCATAGGCATGTGTGTAGGAACATGCTGCCATGCTTTTTGGAAATAATTACACTGATGCTCAGATGCCTACATCAGCTACCAGGGGGCAGTATCTGGGACATGAGCTTAAAATGCATGGTAGATGTGTGATGGCTGCCTAAGAATGGAGCTCTGATCATTAGGCAGTGAGGAGAATTGGCATGAAAAGGTGCAGATCGACTATTGTCCTCTTCCCGATGCTCTGTGTGCATCTTCCTCATAATACCCACATTTGCTTGCAGATTACTTCAGGCAGGTATGTTCAGATCATTTCTAGAGATTGTGACAGAATTTTGTGAAGTCATACAAAAGAAATTAATTATAGTTGCCATGTGGTAACCCACAAGGGACATGATTTTTACAAGGCTGTTTTTAGTTCTGCAAAGAACAGATGGAAGCAGCAGTAGACCAGTCCAATTGGTACAAGATATTTGAGTCAAAGTGTCTGCTCTCTTTGTACATACATAATCTTCCACAGTATATTCATGGGTGGCCACTCTTGATATGTAGGATGCTTGCCTACAAATTACAGATGCTGTTCGTGTTTCACTGTTGCAGTCATCACATTTGGGTTATCTGCTTGCAGGTAGCCCTCAGCCGGACTGAATACCAGAGTCTTGGGATTTCTGCTTCAGATGCTGTCGCTTCTTCCACTTCATCAGGTGTATAAAACATGCAGCTGACGTCATTACATCAGTCTTTCTTGCCGTGCGGTGCCTGAAGCAGTTCACAAGTGCTGGTCGGCTGACTCCTGAAATTTTTGTTTTTGAGTTTCAGACATGAAGTCCTCAAAGATAAGTTCCCCGTTTGGGATCCTTTTTTCTTGCTCTAACCGATGTCAGAAAAAGTTAACAATTGCCTTGCCTGCAGAAAGCAAATACCTCCAAGATATTTTCATTCTTACTGCGTCACCTGTTTAGGCCCAGACCAAGACATCCCTCGCTGTTTGTTTTGTGCCTTGTTCAATGCCCAAACTGTTCGTCATCAGGCTATTTTTGTAGCTAAATACTTTTGTTCTCAGTCTCCGTACTCCGAAATAGCTTCGTTAAGCCATCCAACTACCGATCTTCTGAAAAAACGTAAGGATAAAGACAGACGGCATAAGTCTAAAACTGTCGATTCTTCCGTTAAGCTAGTCGCCAGTTAGACAGTACTCAGGTGCTTTTGCAGCCCCTGATACCCGCTTCTACAGATTTGCAGGCCTCTGCCGGGACCCATTTGGAGTCCAGTATGCCGCAAGATGCTTCTTCGACTATGGAACCTGCGGATGTCTCTACCTTGGATGGGTCCAGAGCCACTGTGCAGGCACCAGCTTCTGAGGGTGTATTCAGGCCTATGAATTTTCATATCAAACCGGCGACTTAGATTCAAGCTAAAAACACAGCTTTACTCCGTCGCATATCGCCTACTCAGAGGTGATCTCTACCTAACATACAAAGCTATGTCAAACCCAGAGCTGTTGGACATGCTCCACTTAAAGAAATCCCAATCCCTCGAGCTGCGCTTTAGGGACCTAAACCTTGTCACCACAATAAACTGAACATGCGGAGGGATAGATTCCTGTCCCAGACTTCCATACTCTGGAATAAACTACCTATCTATATCAAACAAAGCTCCTCATTAGCACTCTTCAAGAAAAATCTAGATGATTGGATGGGAAATAGGAAATTCACTCCGGGGATCACCTCTGTGGCTCTTCTTGACAGTGGCACAGGAAAATAATTTTCTTGGGTGGCAAAAGCTAGGGTACCTTTTTGGCTGTGCTTGTATAGGCCACAGGGCCGATAGCCTAGTACCTACCTATGAACCTATGAATTCCTCAGGCCTAAAGTTCACACTATGCCTAGAAAACCGATGACCAAAGCACATTTTCAGGCTCGCATGCCACAAAAACAAATGATTAGAATGGCTGAAGACCTTATTACCTTAATTAGGGGAAGCCAGCCTTCCTTCTCTAAGAGACTTGGATCTGATTTTCCTTCTGATTCTTCTGATCAGGAATCTGATATCTCTATTCCTTCTGACTATCAGGATTTACCCTTATCGACTTATGAGGATTCTAATGCAGAGGATTCCATTCCCTCTGCTTCCCCTCCAGAAGATCTTTCTTTTGGTGAAACCTTGCATACCCTTTGGGAACATTTCCGCTGGGAAAGCCAGTGCTGATAAGAGTCCAAAAAAGAGACTTGGGGAATTTTTATACCTGCCTCAACACAGGCCTCTAGCTATCCCTCCTGTTCTGGAGATCATGGATGATGTTTTCTTGGAATCCAGCTTTACCCCAGACACCTTGCCCCCAGATCACAGGAAACCTGACTGGTACTAGAGAGTACCTGACTCTCACAAATTCCTCTTCAAGAATCCTACTGTGGATCCAGAGACCATTTCCCAAGGACCTAAAAACATTAAGGCTACTAGTGCCAAAAATCCTACCCCTTCTGACAGGGATTCTAGGGCTTTAGACAGATGGGGTAAGAAGGTTTACACCTCTGCTGCTCTGGCCATTAGGGCTTTAAATTGCCAGTTTCATATGTTAAAGTATCGGCAACATATTATGGGACTGATTAAACAGAAAATGATGATGATTCCTGACTGTGCTGAACACAAAGATTTACAAGAGTTAATGCATTCTGCTGACCAAGTTGGTAAACCTACTTTGCAGTGTGGTTTTGATGCTTTAGAAGCATCTTGTAGGGCTGCTGTCACTGGGTCTGTTCTTAGAAGGCATGCTTGGCTTAAGGAACAAAACTTGCCAGATCATGTTAAAGCCAAATTACTGGATGCACCCTTAAGCCAAGAGCGCCTTTTTGGCAACAAAGCAGAAGTAGTTCTTAAAAGAATGGAGGAAAAGGCTAAATCTATGCAAACTGTAAGATTTCATACAAGTACAGCCACCTAGATTCAGTAGGCATTGGCCTTCAAAGAACTGGTCCTTTCCAGTCCCTTCCAGGCCTTCTCAGTCCAAACCCAGGCACAGCAGACCACCAAGAATTCAGTTTCAGTCTCAGACTATGCACAGATCTAAGCAGTGGGGGGCTCCCACTCCCAAAGCAGGGTGTAGTAAGCCACCCCCAATGGAAAAATTGCACAGTGACTTAAATTTAACTCTTCCAAGCCCTGCTCAACTACTTGCACATTCAGGCGGAAAACTTGCCCTACATGCAAGAAACTGGAAATTCATTACCCAAGACAAATAAATGGGTTTTAAACAGTTTCCCTAGGATACAGATTCCACTTCCACTCTCTCCCACCCCCAAGTGGATGGCCAGACCTCCCCTCAAACCAGTGGGCGGAGGCCCAAAAACAAGTGTTTTCTCTCCTCAGCATCAAAGCTATTCAGCCTGTCCCAGCAGAACAAAGGAGACAAGGTTTCTATTCAATAATGTTCCTGGTTCCCAGAAAAGAAAACTCCTGGCATCCTATCCTGGACCTGTCTATCCTCAACACATTTCTGGTGGTTCCAAAATACAAAAATTCTAACTCTTCAACAGCTTCTTCTTTTGCTAGCCAAGGATACCTGGCTGGCAAACCTAGATTTAAAAGAAGCTTATCTGCACATCCCAATTGGGGAATCTTGCAGTAAATACCTACACTTCAGGGCAGGCTCCATGCACTGTCAGTTCTCTGCACTTCCCTTTGGCTTATCTACTGCACCCAGAGTATTCACAAAGTGCCTAGCTTCAGCCATTGCATTTTGCAGACAGAGATAGATTCAGATTTACCCATATTTGGACGACTGCCTGATTCAGGCAGAGTCTCAGGACTTGCTAATACAGCACCTGGCATTTGTAAAGAGACTTCTAACTTCACTGGGATACACAATCAACGGGAAGAAATCATGCCTATTACCCAGTCAACAGATTGTATTCCTGGGAGCAAGCTTGAACACAACTTCCCAGATGGCTTTCATCACTACAAAGAAATAAGTTTGACAACCTACTGGCCACAAAAACACAGTTATCTGCAAGGAAAATCCTGCAAGCCCTGGAGCTCATGGCCTCTTGCATTCTACTTATTCCATATGCAAGACTGCATATGAGGAAAGTCTATGGTAACAACATTCTCAGGACCTGGAAACAATGATTACTATCATTCCTTGCCTAAGGGCAGAGATCATTTGGTGTGCAGAGGCCTGCTATCACAACAAGGGACTCCCTTTCACTTTACCCCCTGCTGCCCAAACCCTAACAGATGTATCAGATTATGCATGGTGGGCTCACGTGGCAGGGCAGTGCATTCAGGGTAAAGGGAACCCAATACCGATGCACCTGCATATCAATAAGTTTTAGCTTGTACAAAATGTCTTGACAGCATTCAAAGACCTTATTATGCCAGGACAACCATTAGTAAAGACGAACAACACCACAGTTATGTGGTACATAACCAAGCAGGGGGGAACCCATTCCTACCCACTCTGCAGACTAGCCATGGCTCTGTGGAACACAACCTTGAGCAACCAAGTGAACCTACAAGCTCAATTCCTGCCGGGCAAGCTAAATTCACTGGCAGACGACTTGAGCAGAAATCTCATGAATCCACGAATGGAAACTGGAACCCAAAATATTCAAGGACTTGAGGAACAAATGGGGGACTTCAGAGGTGGATTTGTTTGCCTCCCCTCAGAACTACCAGTTGAACATATACTGCACCAGAACTCCCCACAGTCAAGCTTGAAAAGTGGATACCCTGTCCTTCACCTGGGAAGGCCTCTCAGTTTATGCCTTCCCCCACTGTACCTCTCCTCTTGAAGGTTCTTCTAAAGATCAAACAGGACAAGCCAAGGGCAATACTGATTGCACCGGACTGGCCACGCCGGCACTGGTACCCTCTCTTGTGCAGTATGACAGTGCTACAACCATGGCACCTGCCTCTGACCCCTTCCCTGCTGTCCCAGCAGGCGGGCCAGATTCTGCAACTCCAGCTTCAAACCCTGAACCTTGCAACCTGGCTAATTCCATGAGCTCACCTCTAGCATCCCTCAGTAAGCAGGTGCTGGATGTCCTCCTTGAGGCAAGGAGGCCTAGTACTAGGAAATACTATTCAGAAAAGTGGAAAAGATACTGTTCCTGGAGCCAGTCTCTGGGGATGGGCACAACGGTGCCCAGCTTACCTCATATTTTAGATTATTTAACAGAAATGCTCCACAAGGGCCTGTCATTCTCTTCAATTAAGATTCATGCCTCAGCCATATCGGCTCATTATAATACTGAGCCACCCCTTTTCTCTCATCCACTGCTAAAACAATTTCTTAGAGGGTGGCCCCCTGTTTTCTCTTGTCTTTTTTACCTATCCTATTGGTTTGGTATATATTATTATCATGTGTATTTGCTTTTTGCTGGGGGAGTTCTATACCTTATATTTGCTTCCTATTATAGGGGCACCTGATATCTGGGGCAAGAAAAACTGATGTAATGGCATTGGCTGCATGTTTTAAACCCCCTGACGTCATGGATGAAGTAACCGCATCTGATGCAGAAATCCCAAGACTCTGGTATTCAGGGTGGCTGAGGGCTACCTGCAGGCAGATAACGCAAATGTGATGACTGCAACATTGAATAGACTAACATCTACATTTATGGTAAGTGTACACAACTGTACTTTTTGGTTGAATAACTTGTTGGATTAGCATACATATCTTTATTGGGTAGTTAATTACATGGCTAATGGTTTTAATGAGAAATGTTTCATGATTGATCTTGTGCATTAATTGATATTGTGGGTGTTTATACAAGTCTTCTGTTTCATGGTGTCTGAAACCCTTGAAAGCCGGTTCCTACTAAGCCATCATGACAGTGTGATAAACTTTTATGTTTTTCAGTTTTCCATTTGGTTTATATGCTTTATTTTGCAGCACATACTAATTTTTGCTGTCACTGCGGTAGCGTTGTCTCACATTAAGACATTGTCCTGTTAGATTCTCAGCTAGAGTGTCTTCTGTGTGGAGACATGCGTGAATAGGTGTACCTTTGTTGAAGGTTGTGTGTCGGGGCCGGCAACTCTGCACGTAAAAATCTACTGCCAATCATTAGTGGACCAGAGTTCCTCTGTGGTGACCCCTAACCGGGAAAAGCAGAAAGACACAACAACAACTAATTTTTGTTGTCATTTGAATTTTGGATTTAGAGTAGATCTCTCTGGTCTACATTAAATCAATGAACGTTTAAAATAGCGAACACTGATTTATCGACCCTGTAAGAGCAAAATCTGGCAATCCCGAAGACACGGAACAGCGATTTTTCCAGGGAAAAAAAATGCTGGTCCGTTTTTGGAAATTTGCCATTTCCTCCACTGTGGAGTGATCTCGGAGTTGGTATATTTAAGTAGGGGTGGGGTGTGGGCGGTGAAGCCCCCCACTTTATTTTATGATTTGAACTTTTTTTTTTTGTGTTAGTGATTTTTTTTCTGTCCCATATCTTTGAGATTGTAAGCTTTCACGATAAATGGGTCGATAAATCAGTGTTCGCTATTTTAAGCATTCACTGATTTAACATAGACCCGCTGTCTCTTCAGTTCTCCAGTGTTTGGTGACTCACTTTCTATACAAAAATGCCTGGAGTTTTTTCAGCAGGGGGTCGAACAGTTAAAGGATTTCTGAACCATACAGAAGGTGGAGTAGATGCTATTGGCATGCATTCAGCTTTTATGGGGGGCTTGGGCAGCAGGTTTGTGATTACAAGTGAACTGAACAATATTTGGTCATTCTTGCTGTGCTTACAGTCCTTCTCCACGTCACTAGCGGAGCAGTAATAGTGTACTATCAAGGAAGTACTGAAACAGCATACCCAGCAATTTGCAGACTATTGAACACATGCTGTTTTTGGAGAGTCTTCATTGGGGGCTGTATGTTCTTTAATAGTTTAGTTTAACTTTTCTGAATAAAAGTTTCAGCTAAGAGTTGAGTGATTAAATGCCCTATAATGGGACACTGCAGATGTATACCCCATATATACAGGTTTTGGAAAAGTACTTAAACTTAGTCATTGTCTCTTTGAAGTGGCTAAACGGCATTCTGCTGGCAGCTTGTCTTCCCCGCTCTGGGAATTGTTGAAGATTCCCTTCTATAACGTGGAACAGTACTGCCATTTCACATCTGAAGTCTTCTGTCTCTCACTGAATTCCGAGTAGAAATGAAGTTTTTCTGCGTTCAGCTTTACATATGGAATCACACAAGGAGTAAAGGTTCCCCTCATGGAGCTCTCATGGAGCTTAGTAGATGAAATATCCCAAAGCCATCAGAGTACCTTCAGACTTATGCCAGTTGCTGACTTTTTTTTT
>NC_056734.1:586509315-586611815 GCF_019279795.1 Protopterus annectens
CCCATGCTGCATTCCCTGTCAGTATCTGGTCATGTTTAACATCTGGTGAGTCTGAGCTTGCTCTAAAAAAGGCTGTTGACCCAGAAACATGTTTGGCTCTGCAGCTGAAGTATGATCAGAATCTCACACACACACACAGACACACACTTTATACATACATATATCTATATCTATATACATACATATATCTATATACATACATATATCTATATCTATATGCATACATATATCTATATAGATACATATATCTCTCTCTATCTCTCTCTATATATCTATCTATATATCTATATATCTATATATCTATATATCTATATATATATACATACATACACACACATTATATATATATATATATATATATATATATATATATATATATATATATATATCACATATACATACACACACACACACACACACACACACACACATACACACACACATACACACACATGTATATATATATATATATATATATATATATATATATATATATATATATACATACACACATATATACACACATATATATACACACATTTTATATATATATATATATATATATATATACACACACACACATACACACTAATATATATACAAACTAATGGAAAGTCTATTCGTTAACAAGAGGCAAGGAAGACGACTTTCTCCCACAGCAAGCTGATGAGACACAATGTGGATTGAGCCCTGTCCACAGAAAGGTGATCAATCCTACTTTTGCATAGATACTGGTGGAGTTTTCAAACTTTGACAATACTGTCTGCACATATTTGTTTAACTAGATAAACATTTGACTGTTTAACACAGTCTTCTGAGGGTTGTTAAAATAGCAAACTGTACGAACGCAGCTGTTGCATGCCTTTCAGCCTTATGGGAGTAATATTTGTATTATTGGTATTAGGTCAAATGCAAGAAAAGCTGTACAGATGATTTTGCATATTGTGTGCCTTGTTTGTCATCTTGACAAAATTCAGAAAGGATATCAAGACACAGCATATGTCTGAAGGTTAGCCAGCTTGGGAAAATGGGCATATCATCCTTGTTTGCTGGTAATGCTGTTGTCTTGGCTTCAAGTGAATGCGATATCTACAGTACACTCAAATGATGCACAGATTATGTAGGTGCAAAATAAGTGCGATGAAAATCAACATCTCCAAATCAAAGGTTACAGTCCCATCTTAAAAAACTGCAACTTGATGTCTGCACCTAAGGTGGGAACAAGCAACCTGAAGTGCAGGAGGTCCGTTTCACAAGTGGAGGTAGAGTCGACTTTGAGCTTTGGTAGTGGGGTGCAGCAGTACTAAATGTTTTATAACAGACTACAATGTAAAGTGAGGATGAAGCTTACAACTCAGTGGTCAATCTATATTCCTGTTCTCACTTATGAGCATGTGCTTATGTAGTGACCAAACTGTTGTGATATCACATACAGGTAGTAGAAATCAAGATTCCTTCACAAAGTAGATGGGCTCACTCTCTGCAAATAAACATGGATATCAACAATCATGCAACTCCGATGGCCCCTGCTCCTTCTGACTGGCATGAGACAGATGGGTACTCTAGTCAATTTCAAAGAGAGATGTGTCAAGCATTACCTAGCGAAGGGGAACCCTTGGGAAAATTTAACACATAATGAAGGTATTACATATCTTAGCTCCTCTGGGAATGCCTGAGGATCTAGCATAAGGAACTGAAAATTGTTGCAGGGAATAGCACAGTATGGCCTACTCTGTTTGGGTTGCTACCACTAAAATAAGAAGTTTACAAAAACATATGATTTATGAAGTCTTTGTTCCCTAAATTTTGTCAAAAACATCTGCAGGATAAAGTACCCTGAAAGACAAGGCCTTGTCACACACTGGATTACAAGTGTCACAATATGGAAGGCCGGAGGGGGGGTGAAAAGGTATAGCCACATAAAAAGACTAACAATCATCAATGTAGTTTGAAAAAAGATGCAGCATTTTTGTACCTATTACAATGTTTCCACATGTAATCATGTTACAGCTTACAGAATGTAATTATGTCAAAAGGTTAGGGTGACAGACAATAGTGTAATGAGACTGTCAGCAGCATGCATACAGCCAAAGATATTAGGACTTCATTGTTACTAGTTATCACTATAAACACTACTTCTGGACTTGCATAAAATGTTGAGCATTCTGTGAATTGTGTGTTTATCTAGTTGAAGGATTGACATACTTGATCTAGGACATTTTTTATCACTTGGGTTTAAATTTCATTTGTTTCTCGTCGATTTGTTTTGCTTCCTTGACTGGATGCTTAACACACAACTTTGCTTGGCCCCATCTACTGATAAGATCTAGCCTGTATTTGCACATACTTCAAGTTTGGCTCTCTGCTGGAGTTTTAAAATCAGAAAAGAATTTAGGGAAATCATTTTATTTCCTTTCCTTGTGTCTGCACTTTGTTGATAGCCATTTAGAGCAGACTTCTGCATTGACTGCTCTATTTTTGCATTTTACATTCTGCTTTATTTCCTGTTTTGAGAAATCTGTTGGCCTGAAGATTTTTCTCATCCACCCACCCGTATCTGATGGGCTTTTAAACTTGGTGACTTTTGAGCTGAGCTGTCTGTCCCCACTATAAATATAGGTGTAAAAACTTCTCCCCATCATATCCCATCTCTTTCTACAAAAGTAGTGAAAGATCAAACTGGAAAGCCCCTCCTCTGAGACTCTTAAAGCTTGACTTAGTATCATATTTCATATCACCCCACTCAGTGCACACTGAATATTCATTGTGTTAATACCATTTTTTCCAGACAATTTTTGAAATCTGTAACAGTTGGGAGTAGACTACCAGTCACTGGAAAGCTGATGAATGGTTTTTCAAGAATCAACTTGGGATTAGTGTTTCTATTTGGCTGGTGGTGAGAGGAGTTGAAAAAACTTTACATCCTGACCTACCTAGTGATTATTAACCACTGGAAATCCTGGCATTTGCTTCTTAATGGACAGTTTGAGATTAAAGCTACTGCCTTGCTCCTAGTGCAAGAAGAACACAGAATCAATGTTTGTGTGAAGAGGGTATTGCTAAGTGAGATCAGAGTAAGAGTACTTCTTACCCTCCCAGCACCCCAGCAAATCTGTTCCTCCTCACAGCCATTACACAAATAGGAATATGGAATCCACTGATGTCACTTCCCCGATAACCCACTATATTTATACCCAGAACCATGGATCCGCACACATTCCTCCTCTCTTGTAGCCAGCTTGGTAGAAAAGGGCATCCTGAGACAATGTACAAATTGTCTCCTGTTTTCTGACAACCATCTAATTCTCAAACAACCTGGTACAGTATCAGAGAGGTGGACTCTCTGGAGGCAAAGCTCTCAGAGGGGCACTACAAACAGGTTGTCAGAAATGCAAAATTGCACAATATCTGACGCACAAGAAAAAGGCATAAACCCTTAAAAGTTGAGGCTCTTAAAAGTAATTACCCAAACCAAAACCTCAAAGGCTTCCCAGATGCAGTAGATACAGTAAGTACCATCAGCAACCTCAAACACACATGACAAGAGCAACACTCATGATGACAGATGCAACCTCAACTCAAGACAATCTCTACACCCAACGCCATACCACCACGCAATCCAAACATTTTGGACATAGAACACTACTGTGAGGCATGCCGATCTCCCACTCACCAGGTGAAGCAAGGAGGGGGTTACAGTCAGCTGCCAATAAGGGCCAGGATCTCCCTGATCACACATACTCACTCAGGTTATTGAACCTGAAGTACTAGCATGGCTCAGTCATAGTCCATGGAGGACCTGAAATGTACCTCCATGGACTATATGAAGAGACATTATCAATCTCTCAGACTGTGTGTCCCAGGCCCGTACAAGAGTTTAGCAATGAGCAGCATTTTACCCTCTCCAAGGATGATGCTACAATACAAACAAAACAAGTGATTTTAATAATTGGCTCAGTTGATGGTGTCATTCAACAGGTGTACAATATTTGTTAGTTTGGAAGGATATGGATGACAGACTTCCCAATGTTTTGCCACGGATCTGCACCAGTCCCCTTCAAGGCATTTGAATATTGGCTAAAACTTTGGCCAGGCACATAGGCATTTCCAACCAGATAACAATACAACATAGCTAAACCAACCCAGAATTATCTAAAGGCAATACTGCACAATGACAGGCTAAACAAGAAACCTCCACTTTCTGCAAGCTCTCCAAACCCTAGAGAATTTAGACATCTGTGTAGTTAATTACTCAGATGTGGTTTAAAGCTGTGGAAAGCCCCCCTGGCAGTGCAGGTTAAAATGACTTGCACATATTTAGATCAGAACTTGGAATGACACAACCTCAAACTTGCAGGCAAAACGATTCCTGGAATTTATCAACATGAATGCCCTGGACCAGCAGGTCTGTACACCCATTAACGGCAGTAACATCCTTGACCTAGTCCTCACCAACACTGGGCAAGGCTGCAATTCCACAACTGTAATGCCCTCACTGGTCAGGTCAGACCAAAATGCTGACTCCTTTGATATAAAAATAAACCCTGAGACACCAGGTAACCATGGAATTATTCCAAGGCAAATTACCTACTTAGACCCTCCAAACCCAAGGAACAGTGCTGCCTATGCAGTCTTTTTTTTTTTTTTTTAACAAAACTTTTACACTCATGTACAGCTGCATAGAGGCAGCAGTACTTACCTCAAATAAGCACAAGACGGACAAAAAAAAACAAGACAGAATGAAAGAACCCCAATATCAATAGACTGCATAACAAAAAGGATGGAAATCATGGTTAAAAACAGGAAATCCTATGTCTAGCAAGGTAAGAAAAGTACAGTTGTGTACACTTGCCATAAATGTAGTTGTTCGAGTGTCTTCACTGTTGCAGTCATGACTGTAAGGTTCTCCCTTGCCGGCAGGCAGTCCTCGGTCGGCCAGAATCCCAAAGTCTTGGTCCGGCGTCGGCTGTTGAGCCATGCTCCCTGACGTCAGAGCGCCAGGAGTACAAAGCTGACAGCCGACGCCATATTCTCCAGTTTTTCTTGCCCCAGATGTCAGGTGCTCCAAAATGAATAAGATCCCATACCCTTTGCAAATACACCTCAAAAGAAGGGTGAAGAAGGGAACCACACAAAAGAAAAAATAAGAGGGGACAGGAGAGAGGGGAGCCACACAAAAGAAAAAAAAAGAGGGGACAGGAGAGAGGGAAAACCAGACTGCAACAGTGAAGACACTCGAACATCTACATTTATGGTAAGTGTACACAACTGTACTATGTTCATAGTGTTTCACTGTTGCAGTCATGACTGTAGAGTTGAATCCCAAAGCAGAATAAAAGGGAGGTGGTCATAAAGAAGAGGGGGCGGCTAAAAGGCCCTGCAAGACAGCAGAAGCAAAGCCTGCCCTAAACTTAGAGTAAAGAGGTAAATTGTAGTGCTTGGAAAAAGTATGCACTGAACTCCAAGTTGCAGCTTCCAAAATGTCTTTGGTAGGAACTCCTCTGAGGAAGGCAGCTGAAGTGGCAGCAGCTCTGGTAGAATGAGTCCTTATACTCCCTGGGATTTGCTTTCCATGATGTGAATAACAAAATCTGATTCCATGAGCAATCCATTTAGAAATGGTCTGTTTTGAAATAGCTTTACCTTGGGAACTTGAAGCATAAGAAACAAACAATTGCTCTGATTTCCTGATGTCCTTGGTTCTGTCCAGGTAAAAACGTAGTTGTCTATGTACATCCAAGGAATGCAAGATCCTTTCCCCCTTATTTTGAGGACTGGGGAAAAAAGTTGGCAAGTGAATAGTTTGATTTAAAGCCACTTTGGAAACCACCTTAGGCATGAAAGAAGGATTAGTCCTTAAAGACACCCTGTCTTGAAAAATAATATAAGGTTCCACAGCCATGAGAGGTTGCAACTCCGAAACTCTCCTGGCAGAGGTCAGAGCTAACAGAATGGCTGTCTTCCAGGATAAAAACTTGATGTCAGAAGTGGCAGCAGGCTCAAAAGGAGGCAAGGTGAGTTTTTCCAAAACATAGTTGAGATCCCAAGCAGGAATGGGAGGAGGTCTAGGGGGCCTTAAGTTCTTAGCTCCTCTGAGAAACTGCCTCATGAGCTGATGGGAAAAGATAGGAGGGTCTGTATTATAATGGAGCAGAAATAGCAGAAGCATGGATCTTTATGGAAGAGAAAGAGAGACCCTTATGTAAGAGGTCTGTCAGGTAAAGTAAAATCAGAGGAATGTTAGGAGTAAGAGGATCTGAATCCTGAACCTGCATCCAGGTGCAAAATCTTTTCCATTTCCCTGCATAAGATTTTCTAGTGGTAGGATGTCTGGCTTCTAAAATGACATCCATAACCTGCTTGGGTAGGAGAGAATGAATCAAGGACCCTGGATTAACCAGGCCGCCAGGCTGAGAGTTTTGACATGGGAGTGCAGAACCTGACCCTGGTGCTGGGACAGAAGGTTCGGAGTCTGTGGTAATACCCAAGGGGGCTCCAGACAAAGGTTTCTCAGAGTTGGGTACCAAAATTGTCGAGGCCAATTTGGGGCCAGCAAAATTATCATCTTGGGCTTGTCCTGTCTGATCTTTAATAACACCCGTGGAAGAAGAGGTAGTGGTGGGAAGGCATACCCCGAGAGGTTTCTCCAACTGAATGATAGTGCATCCACTTTCCAAGCTAGTTTGCGGAAAGTCCTGGTGCAAAAAATCTGTACTTGATGATTGACATGGGATGCAAAGAGGTCTATGTGAGGACATCCCCAGACTGCTGTAATCATCCTGAATATTTTGATGTCTAGCATCCATTCGTGTGGATCTGACAGGTTTCTGCTCAGACTGTCTGCCAGGAAGTTTTGCTTCCCTGGTAGAAATTGAGCTTGAAGGTCTAGTTTGCAAGCTAGAGCGGTGTTCCAAAGATCCATGGCTAGTCTGCTAAGGGGATAGGAATGAGATCCCCCTTGCTTGTTTATGTACCACATAACTGTGGTGTTGTCTGTCCGTATTAGTAGCTGTCCTGGTTGTAGAAGATTCCTGAAAGCCAATAGAGCGTTCTGTATGGCCAACATTTCCTTTAAATTGATACGCAGGTATCCAAAGGCTCTGCAGACAGTTGCCCTGAAAATGGGCTCCCCATGCATAATCTGAAGTGTCCGCGGTTAGTATCCGAGTGGCTGGAGGCAGACTGAAGGGTTTTCCTAGGTTTAGAGTACATGCCTTGGACCACCAAAGGAATTCCTTTTGGAGACAAGGCAGGACGGTGATCTGTATATGTCTAAACTGTGGCAATGCTGAGACCATACACTTTTTAGGTACCACTGAATTTTCCTCATATGTAGTCTCGCATATGGTACAAGAAGGATGCAGGAGGCCATGTAACCCAAAGCCTGCAGGAATTTCCTTGCAGAAAGCTGAATTAAAGCTGCCAAGGTTTTGAAAGTTGAAGCCAGCTGTAATTGTTTTTCAGATGTCAGAAATGCCATCTGAGTTGTGGTGTTTAGAAGAGCACCCAGAAAAGTTATCTGTTGTGAGGGTGTCAAATTTGACTTTTTTATGTTTACAGAGAATCCCAGGAACTTGAGAAGGTTCTGAACAAATTCTAGATGTTGGAGTAAGACATCCTTGCTGTCTGCCTGAATTAGACAATCGTCCAGATAAGGGTAAATTTGAATTCCCTTGAGTCTGCAATAAGCTACTACTGGAGCCAGGCATTTGGTGAAGACCCTGGGCGCAGTAGACAATCCAAAGGGCAGCGCAGAGAATTGATAGTGCCTCGATCCGGCCCTGAACCTGAGGTATTTTCTGCATTCCTGCCTGATGGGAATGTGTAAGTATGCTTCCTTTAAATCCAAAGTTACCATCCAAGCATTTTTGGTCAGCACTGGAAGTAGCTGCTGTAGAGTTAGCATCTTGAATTTTGGTATCTCGAGAAAAGTGTTCAGGATTGACAGGTCCAGAATGGGTCTCCATGAATTTTGCTTTCTGGGGACTACAAAGAGTCTTGAGTAAAAACCTTGCCCCATCTCTGAAAGTGGAACCAGTTCTATGGCATTCATAGCCAAGAGAGCCTCCACCTGGTTTAAGGCCTCTAACCATTGATGTTTTGGAAGATCCGGCCATCCGCTTGGTCTTGGTAGGGTATGAAAATGGAATTTGTAACCTCTTGAAACCACATCCAGAACCCACTTGTCTTGGGTTATAGGAGTCCAATTTAGGTGAAAAAGAGAAAGTTTTCCTCTGAGTGGGGCTTCCAGGCAAGACGTTCCTGCAGCCCAACAGAGGGAGTCATTGAGCCTGTTTTCTATGAGCTTGTGACCCGTCCTCTCCTCTCCTAGGGGTGGAAGCAGTCCACTGTCTTGGTCTATAAGAGGCTTGCGTTTGAGGCCTACCTCGGGAGCATCTATCTACCCCTCTGAGGCCTGTCTGAATTGGGAAAGGACCGATTTTTTGTAGGCCAATTCCTACTAAATCTGGGTGGCTGTACTTGTAAGAAATCCTTAACCGTTTGCATGGATTTTGCCTTGTCCTCCATCTTTTTTATCACCTCTTCAGCCTTAGGTCCAAACAAAGGATTATGCTCGACAGGAGCATCCAATAACTTAGCTTTTACTTGATCTGGCAAGTTTTGTTCCTTTAACCAAGCATGCAGTCTAATGACTGTACCAGAGGCAGCAACCCTACAAGAAGCCTCCAAGGCATCAAATCCACAGTGTAAACCATGCTTCCCAACTTGTTCAGTGGCATGCATCAAGTCATGCAATTCCTTATCATCTGCACAGGCAGAAATGGAAGTTAGCTTTTGCTTCAAAACAGACAGAAGAAATTGCTGGTATTTCAGCATATGAAATTGACAGTTTAAAGCCCTAATAGATAAAGTAGCAGAAGTGTACACTTTTTTGCCCCATCTTTCTAAGGATCTGGAATCCTGCTCAGTGGGAATGGGGTTTTTAGCAGTAGCGGCCTTAACCCCTTTAGGGCCCTGAGAAATGGTTTCAGGATCAGCAGTAGGATTCTTGTACAAAAACTGGTGGGAATCAGGAACCCTATAATATCTGTCTGGCTTAGCAGGAGCAGGAGGAAAAGAGTCCGGAGTTAAGTTAGCCTCCGAAAAGGCATCATCCACAATATCCAAAATAGGAGGGATAGCCAGGGGTCTATGTTGGGGAAGAAGAAGAAAATCCCTAAGTCTTTTCTTAGATTCTGTGTACTCCTGTCCTTCCCAGTGAAAATGTTCCCTCATTTCATGTAAAGTTTCCCCAAAAGAAAAATCCTCAGGGGGAGAAGCTGAAGGAATGGATTCCTCAGCATCAGAATCCTCATAAGGAGGGAAAGAATATTCCTGGTCAGAAGAAGAAACTGAAGAAACAGAAGCCTGATCAGAGGAGTCATAATACACTTCCTGCCTTGGCCTTTTATCTGGAGGGGGATGTGAACCCCTAATCATAATAAGTCCTCCGCCATCTTAAGTAACTGTTTCTGAGACTTGGGTGCCGGATCAGAAGAGGCCTGAGCTGTAGTCTTTGATTAGGAAGGAGTCTTTGCCTTTGTCTTTATTAGAAGCCGAGTAGGCCTGAAAACCCCTTCGGAAGCCGGTACCTGCACAGCGGCTCCGGACCCATCCGAAGGAGCATTGTCCGAAGGTCCTGCAACAGAAATATTCAAAGGCCTAGTTGGCTCCTTGTGGGAGTCCGTTTCGGCCATCGGTTCCAAAATGGCCGACGACAGGGGCTGCAAAAGCGCCTCACTGACGACGGCCGAACCTGAAGCTGGCTCTGCTTGTACAATATCGTCTGATTTGGACCTCGGAGGCCTGTCTTTATCCTTGCATCATTTGTGAACTCCGGTAGCCGGAACCGAATCCGACGACATTTTGTAATTAAAGTGCCTACCGAAGTAATGAAATGCAAAATCGTACCTTCGTTTAATCATACGTTGATTGAATCTAGCACAAAACCGACAACTAGCTACGTCGTGGTCAGAGCCTAAGCAAGGAATACAGTAAGAATGAAAATCCTTATGAGGTATTTGCTTCCCACATGAAATACAATTATTAACTTTTTCTGACATCGGACTGGAGCAAGAAAAAAGTTTCCCCAATGGGGTACTTAGCTTTGAGTAGGAGAAGAAAATCTTCGGACTGAAGTACTTTTAGCAAAAATTGTCAGGAGTCAGCCGACTGGCAAATGCGAACTGCTATCACCGCACGGCAAGAAAGACTGGAGAATATGGCGTCGGCTGTCAGCTTTGTACTCCTGGCATTCTGCCGTCAGGGAGCATGGCTGAACAACCGACGCCGGACCCAGACTTTGGGATTCTGGTCAACCAAGGACTGCCTGCCGGCAAGGGAGAACCCTACAGTCATGACTGCAACAGTGAAACACGATGAACATCTCCTTCAAACTAAAGCAGCTCAGGGAACTAATCAAGCATACCAAAGCTAAATCTGAGGTAAAAATAGCCACTCTTTTCAATTATGTCTAAACCCCAAATAGCTATGGAGGACAATGTGCTGAACTAACTGTAAATGTAGACACCTATAGTGAGAGCTGGCAGATGCAAGTACTGGCTGATGAATTAATCTCCAATTCTACCACACTTTCTTCACAGACACCTCTCATGAAATTCCCCTAACTACAGCCCCCACAACTACCACCAGCAAACAGGTCCTAAATGCACTCTCAAAGGTCAAAACACTATCGATGGGACCACAGATCAGATAATCTTCTAGGATGCCTGCTTAGTGGCATGAAACATGACCTATCACAGCCACTAGAAGCACTAATCAGACTCCACACAGGCTTTGCGCAAAGCAAATGAAGGGCCGCAACTGTCATCCCTCTACAGAAGGGTGGGTCATCCATTGGTCCAGGAAATTTATGACCCATAAGCCTAACCAATTCATAAGTAAAGCAATGGAAAGGATAATCATGGACATGATAAATGACATAGAAAACCATCAAAGGCAGGTCCATGCCTACTCAACTTGGTAAGTCACCAAAGCAATAGACAGAGGCAAAACTTCATATTTCCTACCTCGACTTGGTCAAATCATTTGATACAATACTCCACTCGAGCATTGTTGATATGCTCACAAAATTAGGTACAAGACCCTAAGTCACTCACTGGATAGCCAGCTAGCTCACAGATAAATTAATCTATCCTACTTTCGTGTGTCCTACCTCCACAAAAAAAGCCAGTCACTAGCTTAGTCCCCCAGGCTCTGTGCTGAGGCTGCTACATTTTGGCACCTACTTCTCTAAAGTCAAGGTCATTGTCAAAATGAGTCTTGCTGATGAAGTTCACAGATGACTGCAAAGGTGCAGTCAAAGAATTCCAAAGAAATTGGTGTTAGGAGTCATGGTATAAAAGTCAATGCTAAAAAAATGTATAACATTATCTTCTGGAAAGACAAACACCCCTGAAAATTACTGCATTAGCACACCTCCTAAGAAATGACCCTGTAAACTGGGGATTTAGGAATGCATGTAGACAGCGACTTTGCCTTTTGGCATCATGTGCCTTCTGTAGCAAGAACATCATTCTGAGTTGTGCAACTTATAAACAAGAGTATGGTATCTAGGTCCAAAGATATTGTTCCTTTGTACTTGGCCCTCATTAGAGCAAACATCAAGTACAATGCCCCATTCGACATCTATTGGACTAGGCATATGCAACAACTGGAGCTTCCACAATAGTTACTTGAAAAAGAATACATGGTGAAGACATGTCCTACACCGACCACCTCACAGTGTTACCTTTCTACTTTGTCTCCTAGAGACTACTAAGGGGTATATATGTCTGTCCTTCAAAGTATCCTCTGAGCCAGCACTTATGGACCTTTTGAACATCTTTAAAGCAAATGGCATTAGAAACACCCAACCTCATCTGCAAAATAAAAAGCACATGTTGGAGGGACAGGTATGCATCTCAGATCTCTGGATCAGACTTCCCATCCATGTGCAGCAGAGCTCCTCCCCAGCACTTATTCAGGTACAACATGATCAGTGGATGGGGAATTGAAAATTCACCCCTGGTCTGCCATATTTATGTCCCTATTAGAAAGGAAAGCTGTTTGATCACCCATATCCAACCTTTATCCCCAATAAAATGAGTGGACTCAAAGCATGTCAAATATACACTGGAAGCATGGCTAGGCTTTAAAAGGTCCCTTAGGGTATTAGCCTAGTAATTACCTATGAACCTATGGAGTACAAAAACACATGCTTAGAAAATATTGTATGTTATCAGCTGAAAGTTTTGGTTGTGGTGAAAGAAACTCACAGACACTTTCCCAAGGCTCAAAAAGTTACTAAATGATTTTTAATAATATTAATTATTCACTGATTCAATTAAATGACTCCATGAAATGCACTTAAGTCCACAGCCTATACAGGCCAGTTAAGGACTTGCTTTTATGAACACCCTTGCTGCATAAATCCAATTTTTATACTACAGATCAAGTGAAAACTTGAAAGTTGATAAATTGTTGGCACATCTGATATCAACTGGTAAAGAGTTCCATAATCTACAATCCCTGAATGAAACTGACTTCAGTTTCAATCTGACATCTGTAGTTGAACTATTACTCCTAGTGCTTAGTCCATGGTCGATCAAATCAATACCCAGCATTGCTGACAACAGCTCATATTTCATGCATTTATATACCAATATTAAATCAGCTCAATCTGTAAACTATTGAAAACCCTGATAAAGTTTCAAGTCACTTTGCTTATGGTAAAGCTCAAATATCCACTAACGTGTCTAGTAAATATTCTTTGGATTATCTCTAATCTGGCCAACTATGTCCCCAACAAAAAGAACCACAGTATTCTGTCATTGGATGAATACAAGATGAAAATAACAACCATTATGATTCTGTTCCTAGATGTAAAAGTCCTAAACATGTTCTTTACTAAACTTTAACATTTCCTATGACATTATTCACATGGAAATCAAATGAAAGACAAGTCACATACACCTAGGTCCTTAACCTGCCTAAATAGAGAGCATAAAGTTTTCCAGTGCATAGGGATACCAGTGCTTTCAGAGACCAAAATGCAAAACTAATTTTTTTTTATTAATGTCATACCCTTTAATTGAACCCATGTGGTTAATTTACCCAAGTAATTATACAAACACTAACAATCTTCTAGTGTGTTCATTAATACCATCAACCTTTAAATCATCTGCAAATTTACTCAAATGACAATCAGTCATCGATATTTAAAATAACAAGGGTCCAAAAACTAAAACCTGGGTTACACATGCACTTCATATAGAGAATTTACTCTCAGTTTTAACTCTGTTTTTCTGATCTACTCACCAGTTTTTAATCCATCTCAACATGTATAAACATTCATGTTTGGCTTAATCAAAATATCATTAAATATAAAATGTGAAACAGAATCTAAATCCTTAGCTAGATCCAAATAAATCACATTTTAAGCTAAGCCCTTATCCAGTGCATGTATTACATATTCTTAAAAATTAACAAAGTTAGATAGACTAGATCACTCCCAGGCATAAAATCATTTTGGTAGATATCACGAGAAAATAACATATGCTAAAAGGAAAGAGTTAAACAGGGCTCAAAACACTTCCCAAAAATACACGTCAAATTAATAAATGGTCTATAATCACAAACAGTATTACCACAGTGAATTTTACATATAGGAAGAATAACAGCATCCTCCTAGATTTCAAGAACATAATCTTTAGTTTGTTAAAAAAAGCCCTAGCTGAACAAGTGTACAATCAATTATACCCATCAGATAGTAACTGTTCAACCCATTATGCCCACCTGCAGAATTATTTTTAATAGTAACTGAAAATGACTATATATCCTTCCAATAAAGGTGAACAGCTACCCACTAAATTAGGTAAGAACAAAAAGATCACCATTGTTTCCTGAAAATCTACCAAAAAAAGCCATCAACAAACAATTCAGCCGAAGTGCCAGTTATACAAAAACAGAACCACCACTTAATAGCAAACTCGAGTAATCATCCAGGCCATAGCCATATAGATGTTTAGACAGACCCTTTTTGTTATCCAATATACTAGAGGCCATCTTTACTTCACATGCAGTCCTATATACCTTAACTAATGTAGGAAGCTGTTGACTGTGTTTATAAACAGATGTAGCCATGGTTGGATGAATGCTGTAGCAGCCAAATACTTTTCTTTTTACTTCTAGCTGCTACAGGTTTTCTACTCCATCAGAAGGATTTGACATACTTCCCACCTAAAGATATACCTGTCGGGACAATTTCATCAATCAACCTAGCAATACAGCTATGAGTATCTGTATATATTTTCAAAATTTTGCAAAAATCTGGAAAAGCAAGCATCTTGAAGGATTACTTATCATATGAATGTTTATATTTGGATGAGCAAAAAATGCGCCAATATTACTGGTGTAGTTTACAGTTATTGAGATAACAAAATCTATATATTTTATTTTTACGACCCCTGCCCAATGACCATGTGCACGCTAGAAATAACTCACTTGAGAAATCTATGGTAAGGTCATCATGCAAGCATGATGGTTTTCTTTCTCTTATTTGGAGTCTTCTCCCCAGTGGCTAAAATGAAGGCTTGCTACACCTTCCCTGTAGGCAAGCATGCTCCCACCTATGACCTATGAAAGCTGCTGCTCAGATGTGGCTTGACAGAGCAAATCAAAGCACATCTCCAACCCAAACTGATGTAGAGGGTACGCTCCTTCCTCCAACAGGTTTTGATACTGCAGCTGGCCAAACATCCTCCTTTCAGCCCCTCCTCAGTTGGGCAAGCAGACATCAGCCAATTACTCCCTTGGCTCCTTCAACACACAAGCTGTTAATCAATTTTGGGTCATGGTCAGGAGTTCATCCATCTATATCACAGATCTGGCCATAGAATCTGCAAAATTTAATAGAATATACCACAATGCCTTTACCATGATGCAAGTTAAGTAAAAAAAAAAAAAAAAAAAAAAAGAGTTCAAGACAAAAAAAAAAAAAAAAAAATGGGTTCACATTAAACTGAAGTTTTCACCCCCATGGCACAAAAGAATGAAGCTCTTCTCATGGACCACATGAAAACAGCTTGATTACTGACACAGGCAATAGAGGAGCCAGCAAAGGCAGCATGGGAGGGGTGGGCAGCACTGGCTTGTTAAACCAGACAGAAACAGCACAACCCACTGCATAATATTCACCCAGAACAAGCAGGTGCCACAGCACTTAGTACAATGGACCAAGATGTTTGAGCAGAAGTACAGGCAGGGAAGGAGCTAAGGGAGCAAGGAGTTAGTTGGCATGATCAGCAGTACTGGCATATGTAAATTTGCTCTCAGTACTGAAGTGCTTGCTTCAGTGTTTTGTGTGTGGAAGTTGTAGAAAGTAGTTTGCTACAGTTTTTAAAAGTAGAAAAGCCTCCTTTTTTCGTTTTGCTCCTGAGATTAACAGCACTAGCTAAGAATGAAACTTTTTTTTTTTTTTTTTTTTTTGCATCCAACAGGAAGAGCACAACATCGGGTGGTAAATGAGCAAGCTATGACTGTGTGTCAGAGACTTCCAAGTTATGCATTGCACAATAGCTGTCTTTCGGCACACAAAAGTGTTTCTATCATCAAAGTGGATGTGTGAGAGAGAGCCTTGGGGGCCATAACATGAGCCAGAGGAAAAGTATTGATTTTCAGTGGGTCACTGGATGACAAATTCTCCAATACACAATACTGACCCAACCCCCTTAGGGGGTCAGCAAGCAGCTTGCGAGGAGTTCAATGGCTGGTAGGCAATAAGGCAAAAGGAAAGCAGAAAAAGAATCACTACATATCTGTGGGTATTATTTATATGGTCTATGTTCATAGGTAGGTACTAGGCTATTGGCCCTAGGGCCTATACAAGCCTAGCCAAACAGCACCCTGGCTTTTGCCACCCAAGAAAATTATTTTCCTGTGCCCCTGTCAAGCAGAGCCACAGAAGTGATCCATGGGGTGAATTTCCATCTCCCATCCAATCATCAAAATTTTTCTTGAAGACTGCCAATGAGGAGTTTTGTTTGATATAGATAGGTAGTTCGTTCCAGAGTATGGGAAGCCTCTGGAACAGGAATCTATCCTTCCAGCATGTTATGTTTATTGTGGTGACAAGGTTTAGGTCCCTAGAGCGTGCAGCTCAGAGGGATTGGAATTTCTTTAAGTGGAGCATGTCCAACAGCTCTGAGTTTGACATAGCTTTGTATGTTATGCAGAGATCGCCTCTGAGCAGGCAATATGCGATAGAGTAAATCCGGAGTTTTTTTTGAGACTGCCTGCGTAGGGCATCTGTTTCAGGCCAGTAATCCTCTTTGTGAGGTATTTCTGCAGCCTTTCAAGTTTTTGCAGATGTCTTGTGAGGTACATATCAAGAGGGGCATTGTACTCTATAATGGGTCTAATGAGTGATGAGTAGAAGGGAACAATGACCTCTTTTTTCCTGGATGAGAATCCTTTTGTGATGAGGTGTGCCATGTAGAAGGATTTCCTGACTACTGTGGCAACGTGACCATCAAGGAGAGACTACTGTCCACCTGCGTCCCAAGGTCTCTTATCACACTTTCGGTGTTAAGTAGACTGCTTATGTGGTAGTTCATGGGTACAGAGTTTTAACCAAAAGGGATGACAATGTACTTTTTGGCACTGAGCTTGAGGCTATAGCTTTGACACCAGGCATCTGTCTCAGTGAGGCCCTTTTGTAGGCCTTGAGTTGTGATTATGGCTCCTAGTCTGCAGTCATCTGCAAACTTTGTTAGTCAAAGACCTTCTGTGAGAAGTAGATACCAAACAGTAGAGGACCCAGGACTGAACCCTGTGGTACTTCCACTTGTCACTGGTCTGAAGTTGGATTTAAAGTCTGCTACTTTCACAGTGTGGGTTCTGTCAGTGAGCTAGTTGGCAAACCATCTTGTGACATAGGGATTTGTACCTAGTTTAGTGAGCGTATCTATAATTCCAGAGTGGGGGATGGTGTTGAAAGTCTTGGCGAGAGCTAGATAGGCTGTGTGAACCACCTTACCCTCATCTACGGCTTTGGTGACTGCTTCAAAGATGTCTATCAGGTTTAGGAGACATGATCTGCCTTTTACAAACCCAAACTGGGTAGGGTCCAGAGTTTGGAGATTACCAATGTCACTGTTTATAAGTTCCAGGATGACACATTCCATAGCCTTGCAGACCAGTCTTGTCAGGCTGATGGGGTGGTAGTTCCCAGGGTCTATGGTGGCTCCCCCTTTGTGGAATGGGATAGCCATTGCTGTGTGCCATTCAGTGGGCACAAAGCCTGAGGTGAGGCTATGATTGAACAAGTCTGTGTGCATACACAATTGTGTAGGTGCGCTTCGGTAGGTTTGAAAACAATAACTGTTACTTCAAATTACAAAGTACAAATAGCACAAAAAATGTATTGTACACCACAAATGTTTCATTACAATACCAAATCAATGAAAACACAAAGCAACATCAAGCAGAATGGTACAAAAACAAAAAAAAATATTTTATATATATCTATCTATATATATATAGATATCTATCTATATATATATAGATATCTATCTATATATATAGATATCTATCTATATATATAGATATCTATCTATATATATATAGATATCTATCTATATCTATATAGATATCTATCTATATCTATATATATCTATATCTATATCTATCTATATATCTATATATACACACATATATATAGCTATACATCTATATAAACACACACACATAGATACCCTTAAAGAAATGGTCAGACTATCATCATCCAGTCTAACTTGCACCCTCACAAGATATGACACCACTGAGCCAAAGTATCGGCAGCACGACAGCTCAACATTTAAGCCTTTCGTACTGTCCTGCTTCTAACTGCTGTCTTCTAGGTAAACCATATCGATCTGCATATGCAGACCAAAACGAAATAGGAAATACAGGAGTCAACCTAGAAGGAAATTCTACGAAAAAGCATCGTTCTCCTACCCAAAACATAATAATCTTCAAAATATGTAACAAGCTCAACAGCAAACTCAGAAAATATAGGTCTTTCAATATCTTATGGTTGGAGAAATAAATGTTATCAATTGTTTAACAGCAGTACTAAACTGAATATTAAATCTTTGGAAGGAAGCCAGTTCAATAGTTTGCAGGCATCTCCAAACATTTTGCATGAAATAAAAGATGTATCTCATTAATTTAGATTGAAGAAAATTGCACTGCATGTTTTCACCGATGCTGGCTCAAAAAATCATAATGAAAGTCACATAATTAGTAAGCAAACATTTCTATAACATTATTCCACACATTATAAGACAGTTTTTTTTTAAACAACACAATGAACGGCAAACTACAGAAACAACTGTCAACATTTGTGCTGCTGTGCACAGAGTACAAATGATACATTGGCTTGGTCCCATGAACAAGCCATAGGGGGCACAAACAAATCACTGATATTTTCAGAAGTACTCAGCAGCAGCATCTGTATCCCAAATTTATCATCTACCATACATTAAAAATATACCACCTCTTCTCAATAGCCAGTCCAATACATTTATATGCTTAATATTCGCAGTCTCCCTTCTACCACCACTCAAACCTTTTCAGGATGCACTGCCTCACATACAGAGTGGCTGCTCTGGAAATTAACAGCTACATCCTCATCAATATCATAAAAATTTTTATACACCAATTCAGAAGGGAAGTCATATGAAGACACAGGGCTTTCCCTTATACAATCTAAAACCATTGTAACACTACGTAACATCAAGGTCAGGAAGATAATGGGCAGATGGCTTGCTCAGATCATTGCCACATGAAATGAGAGTCACAGGTCTACCCTTGCAGCTGTAATGTGCTCACCTTTCACACAAAAGCAAATGCCCATCAATAGTAAGTTGCTGCCACAGTGAGAAGGAACACAGGCATACATAGTTAGGGACACTGTGGAAATCTTCAAAGTGTAAAATATAAGCTTTTCATCAAAAAGGAAGAAAATGCTTTTATTTAAATTCTGCTTAAATATTTTAAGTTGTACTTAGTGACCTGTGTGATGACGCTTTATGTACTTCTCTGGTTTTTGTCCAGGTTTATGGCCAAATAAGTTATCCGTTTGTAGTTTTAGTTTGTTCTGGAACCTTAGTTTTGTAGCTTCATTTGTAGTTGTGGAAAAATTGTGCATTATTTCAAGATTTTAACATTGTTTATACATTATACTGCACTTCTGTTTCCATACGAAGAATGATTTGTAAAATATACCTTTTTGTACTTTGAACCCAGTCTGGGACTTCTTGTAGCTTCATTGTACATTGTGTTAGAACTGTGAACTACTGCCAGATTTGAGCCTCATTTAGTCATTTATTACAGCATTTTTCCATAAACCATGCTACTGGCAATTTCTGCATAGTATGGTGCCTTGATTTGTGGTGGGACTGCAGTAGTGGCAGAATTGTATATTCTGCTCCAGGATTTGCACTTCGGTACTTTTCAGAACTGCATATACCTGCTTAAAAAGTTGTATTCCAGTGTCTATTTACTTTGCTACTATACTTTCCACTGTTTTTTTGTCTCTGTCCCAGCCCCCATTGAGACATTAAGCTAAACGTTTCAAAAATTTTAGCTATAAATCTAGAGCTCTAGCTTGAAGTTTTTCCCTAACATTTTCACCCTTCTGTTGTTGAGGTTTTAAAAAAACTGTCTCACTGGCTTCCATCCATTATGGTAATCTGACTTCCAAAGTTCCTCCATCTCTAACTCCCCTCTTTCATTGCAGTTGTCTGCAGTATAACATATTTAAGTACTTTCCCACCTGTTGCTTTCCATACAGCCATAATACTAAGTGCCCACTCAGCAAAGCAGTATTGTTTTTGAGTCCAGTATTACACTTAAGTAAACCTCCCTTACTACAGATTTTCCTCCTGCTCATTTTTCCAAAACCTCAATCTGCTTGGCGGCCTTGATATACAGAGTGCATGCTCTGTAAATTAACAGCTACATCCTCAGTAGTATCATAAAGACCTTTGAAGACCAATTCAGAAGGGAAGTTATATGGAGACACAGGGCTTTCCCTTATACAATTTAAAACTTTGGAACACTACGTAACATCAAGGTCAGGAAGATGATATGGCTTGATCAGATGAGTAAATCCTACTCCATCCTTGGCAAATAAGAGGTTTATTTTATTGTTTTAAGGTCAGGAAGATGATATGGCTTGATCAGATGAGTAAATCCTACTCCATCCTTGGCAAATAAGAGGTTTATTTTATTGTTTTTCACTTCAGTTAACTGACTTAAGAGTGCTACTACATTTACTCTTTAAAATCATTTTAAAGGTCTCCAATACATGAAATTGCCTTGTTGAGGTAGTTTAACTTGCTTTCTTGTAGCATTACATGCACAAGCAATTTTTTTGGCGTTTTACATGAAGAGGTTAACAGTAACCTGTAGAGATGCAAACACCCAGGAAGTAAATTTAATGTATAAAGCCACCCTTAAAACTGAAATTTGTAACTTAGTGTGGCTAAAACAAAGTCATTGCATGGAGATAAGCATAGAGCAGCTAGTTTGCACTTTAAAAACAGCACTACCATCAAATCTTAGCACAATCTAATCTAATCTAGTGGCAAACCCCAGAGAACACCAAAGGAGACCTCTGTACAACCCAGCCAACAACCTACAGTAGCCCACACAAATACAGGTCTGGATAACATGGATATTAAATTCCAAATGTCACTATAGCCAGCTTGAAAGCTAAGGGGGTCCTGAGACAACATAATAACTGTGTTGTGTTCACAGACAACCCCTTAATCTTTAAATAAACCCAGAATGCAAGATATGCGCATACACAATTTCACTAGGACAAAATCTCACATACAAACAAGGTTGTCAAGAACACACACTACATCCATCACACAGTGTTGACCACACACACACACACACACACACACACACACACACACACACACACAGGCACTAAAACACAATTTTTCCAAACCTCTAAGACTTCCTAAGTTTAACAACAATGCCTGTCCTCAGTTATCTCTAGACGACTAACCAAAAGCAACACTGAACACTACACATGCCTACACCTAGTGGAGCCCCAAGAGCAAAGTTAAAAGGCAAACAAACACATTACCCAGTACTCTTGTCATAGGCAAATCCATTGTATGGCATACAGATGCCCCACTCATCACACTGAACAAGGAGATAATGGATAGTTGCTTATCTGGAGCCAGGATCCGCCAATATATGCGTACACTCAAGTCTTTACACCACAGGTAACATTATGATTCTATCACAGTCACTGTGGGTGTTAATGACCCGAGTCATACTTTTCTGGACTATATAAAAACATATACTGATCCCTCTGAACGTGCGTCTCAGGCAGACACGTGTTTTGCATTCAGCAGTATTCAACCTTCACCAAGGATGATGCCATAGTACAAACAAAACATGACAGACTTCAATAACGGCCTTCCTTTTTCTACCATCTTACCATGAGGATTCAATATTTGTCAGCATGGGAAGACGCTGTTAAACCGTAATGCTTTTCAAAGGATGGTCTGGACCCATCTCTCCTAGGCTTCCAAACATTAGTTAAAACTTTATCCATCTCCTTAATGCCTCTTTTGAGGAATGTCAAATTAACAGACTTACCAACAGAGCAAATAAAACCTAAAGAAACCTAAAGGTGTTGCTGCTTAGTGCAGGAGCATAAACAAGGAAATCCATACCCTACAAGCTCTCCTGACTCTTGAGAATATAGACATCTGTATCATTACACAGACATGGTTTAAATTTGCAGAAAGTACTCTGGCAATGCACAGCTTTAGTGCCTTCAACACATTTAAACCATCAGCTCTACAAACTGAGACAAAAGGTGGAAGAGTCTCCACCTATATCACAGACAAGTAAAATTCTAGGTTAGTTAAACAGGACAATACCCTAGAATTTCTCCATGAGAAAATCACCACAGAAAGTTCCATATCATATCCTCATATCCTAGCAAGTTATAGATCATCTTCTATGTCCCTAGAATCCCACAGTTCATACGCAGGCATACTGGAGACACTCACTATTAAAGGAAAACTCCGCCCTAGAACTACAACAAAAAACAAAACTTTTTTTTACTCTATTGTTTCTGGACATATTTTAACACCTCAAAAATCACTAAGTGCTTTATTTGTAATTTTTGCCTGATTTCCACAACATGGCTACCAACTGGGCTTGATGTATCAACGTGATCTTGTACTCCCTCAAACCTTTCTCTTTCCCATAATACTTTTTATGACTCATGCAATACATAAGGAAGTAACTTTGAATTCCCATGCCATTGACATATAGTGGGATTTGGGAGGGTCACTGTTATTTTCTTTACCTTCTGTAAAAGGGCGGCTTCTTTTCTGTCTCTAATCACACTCATTTATGTTTAGCTCAGACACTGAATTACACTATACTTAGAAGTTATACAGCTACAACCAGAAAAGTAAAGTACAGTTGTGTACACTTACCATAAATGTAGATGTCAGAGTGTATTCACTGTTGCAGTCATCACATTTGGGTTATCTGCATGCAGTAGCCTTCAGTCGTCCTGATTAACAAAGTCTTGGGTCCTGCGTAGTTTGTGGTCTCCTCTTCCGTGACGTCAGGTAGTCAGGGGTATAAAACATGCAGCTGACGCCATTACATCAGTTTTTCTTGCCCCAAATGTCAGGTCACCAAAAAGCTTTTAAGCATAGTAAAGGATAGTAGAGGTATAGCCAAAAGAAGTCAGGGGGCTGGAGGGAGAGTAACCAGGACTGCAACAGTGAATACACTAACATCTACATTTATGGTAAGTGTACACAATTGCAATATATTCTTTGTGTTTCCCTGTTGCAGTCATCACATTTGGGTAGATTCACAAAGCTAAGGAAGGGAGGAGGAATTTAGATAACATTAGGACCAGCTATAAGGTCCTGCAAGACAGCAGTGGCAAAGCCAGCTCTGGATTTAGAGAAAATTGGCAAATGGTAATGCTTGGTGAAAGTATGTACTGAATTCCAGGTAGCAGCTTCTAGGATGTCCCTGGTAGGGACAACTCTGAGAAAGGCTGTAGAGGTAGATGCAGCCCTGGTTGAATGGGGTCTGATCCCCTGTGGGATAGGTTTTCCATGGTTCTTATAGCAGAAATGAATGCAATGGCCTATCCATTTAAAAATGGTTTGCTTTGAAACAGCCTTCCCCTCTGCCCGTGCAGCAAATGCCACCAGCAGTTGTTCAGATTTCCTTTAAGGTTTAGTCCTGTCCAAGTAAAATCTAAGTTGTCTGTACACATATAAGGAGTGCAGTATCGGTTCCCCTTTGTTCTGTGGATTAGGAAAGAAGGTTGGCAAATGAATGGACCGATTAAGAGCTGCACTGACCACCTTGGGCATGAAGGAGGGACTGGCTCTGAGGGACACCCTGTCCACATGAAAGATGATGAAAGGCTCCACTGCCATAAGGGCCTGTAATTCAGATACCCTTGCTGAAGTGATTGCTAAAAGGACAGATGTTTTCCATGAAAGGAATTTTAAATCTGCACTAGCAGCTGGCTCGAAAGGAGGAAGAGTGAATTTCTCCAATACAAAAAGTTAAGGTCCCAGGCTGGAGTTGGGGCTCTCCTGGGTGGTCTTAAATTTTTGGCCCCCTCTGAGGACCTGCTTGAGCAGTGGATGAGAGAAGAGGGGATGGCTCTGTGTTATGAGCTGAAATGGCTGAGGCTTGAATTTTGATGGAGGAAAAAGAAAGGCCCTTGTGAAGCATCTCAGTTAAGTATTGAAGAATATGAGGTAAGCTGGGAACTGCTGTGCTCATCCCTTGAGATTGGTTCCAGGCACAGATTTTTTCCATTTATCAGCATAAGATTTTCTAGTACTAGGCCTCCTTGCCTCTAAAATGATATCCATCACTTGTTTACTGAGGAATGGTGAAGGAGAAGGAGAGGTTAGGTAATTAGCCAGGCTGCTAGGTTCACGGTTTGTAGAGGGGGGGGGGGGTGCAGAATCTGGTTCTCCTGCTGAGACAACAGAGTAAGGCTCTGAGGCAGGTGCCATGGAGCCAGCCATGACATGCTGCACAAGAGGGGGTACCAGTGTTGGCGTGGCCAGTCTGGTACAATCAATATCGTCCTTGGTTTGTCCTGCTTGATCTTTAGAAGTACTTTGGAGAGGAGAGGCAGAGGAGGAAAGGCATAAACTGAGCATCCACTTTCCAAGCTTGTTTGTGGGGAGTCCTTGTGCAACATCTGTCCAACTGGTAGCTCTGGGGGGAGACAAACAGGTCTATATCTGGGCTCCCCAATTTATTTGTCAACATGTTGAAAGTCTTTGGTTCCAATTTCCACTCGAGTGGGTCCATGAGGTTTCTGCTTAGTCCGTCTGCCAGTGTATTTAGATTTCCTTGCATGAAGTGAGCCTGTAGATGTACTTGGTAGCTCAAGGCTGTGTCCCACAGTGTCATGGCTAGTCTGCAGAGGGGGTAAGAATGGGTAGCACCTTGCTTGTTTATGTAACACAACAGTGGTGTTATCAGTCTTTACCATCAATTGTCCTGGAAGAATGTGGTCCTTAAAGGCAGTCACAGCATTCTGTACAGCTAACATTTCTTTTTGATTGATATGCAGATGCGTTTGACTTGGGTTCCATTTGCCCTGAATGCACTTCCCTGCCAGGTGAGCCCCCCATACATAGTCTGATGCGTCTGTTAGGGTTTGGGCAGCAGGGGGGGTAGAATGAATGGTAGTCCATTTTGGTGGCAGGTCTCTGCCCACCAAAGGAACTCTAACCATATGCAAGGTATGATCGGAATCATTGCTTGTAGATCCTGAGAATGTTGACACCATAGGCTTTTTAGATACCTTTGTAGTTTCCTCATATGCAGTCTTGCATATGGAATAAGAATGCGAGGCCATGAACCCCAAGGCTTGCAGTATTTGTCTTGCAGATAGCAGGGTTTTTGTGACCACTAGTTTAAAGTAGGTTGTCAAATGAATTTGTTTCTCTGGCATGAGGAAACCATCTGGGAAGTTGTATTCAAGCTTGCTCCCAGGAATATAATTTGTTGACAGGGTACTAGGTGTAATTTCTTTTCGTTTATGCCAGACAAGTTAGCACCCTTTGTACAAAAGCCAGATGATTCAAAAGTATATCCTGGCTTCCTGCCTGAATTTGACAATCATCCAGGTATGGGTATATTTGAATATTTCTATGCCTGCAAAATGGAATGACGGGAGCTAGGCATTTTGTGAATACCCTGGGCGCAGTACATAAGCCAAAGGCAGTGCAGAGAACTGATAGTGCATGTAGCCTGCTTTGAAGCGTAGGTATCTTCTGCAAGATTCCCTGATTGGGATGTGCAGGTATGCTTCCTTTAGAGTGTGCCAACCAGGCATCTTTGCCTAGCATGGGAAGCAACTGTTGAAGTGTTAGCATCTTGAATTTTGGAATCCCCAAAAAAGTGTTTAAACTAGACAGGTCCAGGATAGGGCGCCATGAGTTGTCTTTTCTGGGTACCAGGAAAAGTCTTGAGTAGAAACCTTGTCCCTTTTCCTCTTCTGGTACAGTTTGAACAGCCTTTATGCTTGAGAGAAAGTACTTGCTTTTGAGCCTCTGACCACTGATTTGGGGTAGATCTGGCCAACCGTTTGGGGTTGGTAACATGTGGAAGTGACATCTGTATCCTTGGGAAACTATATTTAAAACCCATTTTCCTGGGTAATGAGTTCCCAGTTTTTTGCATGTAGAGCAATCTTTCCCCCCAAAGGGGCAGTCAGTTGAGAAGTGCTTGGAAGTTTTAAAGTTACGTCACTGAGACATTTTACCAAAGGGCGGAGTTTTACTACTCCCAGACTTGGAAGTGGGGGCCCCCCACTGCTTGATTCTGTGTGTACCCTGGGACTGATGCCTGGGAGTTCTGCTGTATCTGGGTTTGGACTGAGAAGGCCTGGAAGAGGCAGGAAAGGACCAATTCTTAGAGGGCCAATGCCTACTAAATCTTGGAGGTTGTACTTTTAAGAAATATTTAATTTGCATAGATTTAGCTTTTTCCTCCATCTTTTTAAAAACTTCTGCCTTGTTGCCAAACAGGCAGTCCTGATTTAAGGGAGCATCCAGTAATTTTGCTTTAACATGATCTGGCAAGGATTGCTCCTTAAACCAAGCATGCCTTCTAAGTACAGACCAGTGACAGCAACCCTGCAAGATGCCTCTAGTGAATCAAAACCACACTGCAAAGTATGTTTTCCAACCTGTTCAGCAGAATGCATTAAATCCTGTAAATCCGTATTTTCAGCACAATCAGGAATCAACTTAATTTTCTGTTTAAGCAATCCAATAGTATGCTGCTGATACTTTAACGTATGAAACTGGCAGTTTAATGCCCTAATGGCCAAGGTTGCAGAAGTGTATAACTTCTTGCCCCATCTATCCAGTGCTCTGGAGTCTATCAGAGGGGGTAGGATTTCTGGCAGTAGTAGCTTTAATGCCCTTGGGTCTCTGTGAAATGGTCTCAGGATCCACAGTAGGATTTTTGAAAAGGAACTTGTGAGAATCAGGAACCCTGTAATATCTATCAGGTTTTCTGGGAGCAGGAGGTAGAGAGTCAGGGGCCAGGCTAGATTCCGAAAAGGCATCATCAACGATGTCCAGTACAGGAGGGATGGCTAAAGGCCTGTGCTAGGGCAGGAGTAAGAAATCCCTAAGCCTCTTTTTAGAATCAGAGAAATCCTGACTTTCCCAACAAAAATGCTCCCCAAGAGTATGCCAGGTTTCACCAAAAGAGAAACTCTCGGGGGGGGGGGGATAGACTCCTCAGCATCAGAATCTTCATACGTAGATGAAGGTAAATCCTGGTCATCAGAGGAAACAGAAATTGCAGAATCCTGGTCAGAAGTATCATAAGCAAACTCAGTCCTGGGTCTCAGAGGGGGAAAATTGGCTTCCCCTTATTAAAGTAATAAGGTCTTCAGACATTCTTATTTGTTTTTTTAGGCATAGAGGCCTGATCATGTGGTCTGGGCATTGGTTTTCTAGGCATGGGTCGAGTTTTAGGCCTTTAAGAAGAAGATGGCATCGGTTTGATATGCAAGTCAGTAGGGTCTAAATACACCCTCAGAAGCCGGTGCCTACACAGCGGCTCCGGACCCATCCAAGGTAAAGACATCCGCAAGTTCCACAGCTGAAGCATCTCACGGCATACCAGACTCCAAATGGGTCTTAGTAGAGGGCTGCGAATCTAAAGTAGCGGGTATCAGGGGCTGCAAAAGCATCTCACTGAGTACCGGCAAACTGACGACTGGCTTAGAAGAAGCGTCGTCGGCAGCTTTGGACCTAGGCAGCCTGTCTCTTTCTTTATCTTTGCATTTTTTCAGAATGTCGATAGTCTGATGGCTTACCGAAGACATATCTGGATAATTAAACAGAGCACCAAAATATTTAGAAGCGAAAATATACAGATGGCAGATAGTTCGTTGTTTGAATAAGGCACAAGACATACAGCGAGGTACGTCATGGTCAGGGCCTAGGCAAGGAATACAGTATGAATGAAAATCTTTAGGAGGTATTTGCTTTCCAAAAGAAATGCAATTATTTACTTTTACTGACATCGGATTAGAACAAGAAAGAGTTTCCCCAACGGGGTACTTAGCTTTAGTTAAAGACTTCAGTTCTGAAACTCAAAAATGAAAATTTCGGGAGTTGGTCGACTGGCACTTGTGAACTGCTTCTGCTTCAGACACAGCACGGCAAGAAAGACTGATGTAATGGCATAGGCTGCATGTTTTATACCCAACGTCACGGAAGAGGAGATGGCAACTGATGCAGGACCCAAGACTTTGTTAATCAGGCCGACTGAGGGCTACTGCAAGCAGATAACCCAAATGTGAAGACTGCAACAGTGAAACACGAACATCATCTACATTTCAGGTCATTGTCATTCAAGTTAGACATTTCCTGAAACAATATATTTTCATCTGAAATAATTTTCATCATCCTAACAAACTGGCCCTTAACTGTACTCTTTGCTGTAGAAGATGGCAGCTGGCAGCTATTAAAGAATAACTGTGTTAGAATAAGTGGGTTTGTGAAAAAATTGTGGAAGAAAATTTAACGTTCTCTCTCATTAACGGAACATCTAAAATTGAGTAGTCTGTGTTAATAGTATAAATGAACCATAAAAAGGATGCAGTACTATTTAAAATATTTACAAATTCTTTTAAGTCACTTTCAGTCCAACACCAAAACAAACAGAGGTCATTTAGGTAATGTCTATAAAATTTCCAAAATTGAGAGTATTTAAGGGAAAAACTAACCTGTTTTCCCAAAAGCCAAAAACAATGCTTGCATAAATTGAGGCACACGCCTCCCCAATAACAAGGCCTGTGTGGTGTAAATACTCTCCTTCAAAGAAAATAAAATGATCATATAACATTATTGCCATGAATGAAATAATCTAAAATTCAGAGATCTAATACGGTGCAATATTTATGTAAAGGAGAAGGTCAAAATAACCAATATAAAAAAACATCTCGAAAGACATTTGGAGAGAGATACAAAAGAACACAAAGGGGAAGTAAGGTAGACAAACAAATAGAAAGAGAAGTTATGGATTATACCATGACCCCCCCAAAACGTGCACGCTGATTGGCCAGCGTGCCCGTTGTAAATCGAGTTATACTAATGGAAAAAGGTCTCGAGTTATACTAATGGAAAAAGGTCCGGTCGCCCGGACTTTTTTCCATTAGTATAACTCGTTTTTTTAAAACACTGTCTCGCTATGTTAAATGGGTTTAACATAGCGAGACAGTTTTAAAATAAGCAACGGAGATGTCCGTTGCTTATTTTAACTGTCTCGCATGTTAAACCCATTTAACATAGCTAATGTTTTAAAAGCAACGGAGAAAGCAAGATCTCAGTTGCTTTTTTTTAGTGTTTCTCTATGTTAAATGGGTTTAACATAGCGAGACAGTTTTAAAATAAGCAACGGACATCTCCGTTGCTTATTTTAACTGTCTCGCTATGTTAAACTCATTTAACATAGCGAAACATAAAAAGCAACGGAGATCATGCTTTCTCCGTTGCTTTTGCTCAACTCTGATGTACTGCGCAGGCGCAGTACATCAGAACTGCCGGATGCCAGACATCTGCGGAAGGGCAGTAAACAGGCATTATACTATGCCATTATTTAAGAAAAGTAATAGTTTGTTTTCTTAAATAATGTCATGAGTATAGCAATAACCACTTCTGGGTGTGGTAATGCTAAATTTACCCACGGTTGGCTTTGTTTGGTCCCTCGAGCTTCGCCCTCGGGACGAAACCACGCCAACCGTGGGTAAATTTAGCATTACCCACACCCAGGTGTGGGTTATTGCTATAATATCTGCTAATTGAAGGATTTGCAAAGTGAAAGATTTAATGTAGAAAGTCTAGCAGTTTATGTCACATGATGGAACAATAAGTTCCAAAATTAAGAAGAAACAGATGGAGCAAGAGACTACTGAAAAAGAAATATGGACCTGGGAAATAAAAAAGGTTTGTTATAGCGCAATATTTATGCAAAGGAGAAAGACAAATTAATCAATACAAAAAAGCGGCTCCAAAAAATATCTGAAGAGAAATACAAGCAAGGGCACCAGGATATGGAAAATTTCAAAATACAAAAAATAAGAAAACAAAGGGGGAAAGTAGAATAGAGGATCTGTAATGGGGAAGTTAAATATAGAAATTGAAGTTATGAATTACCTGCAAAGTGAAGTATTTGGTCAACATAGTTAATGTCACAACAGGAGGAATGGGAAGCGACAGATCACTTGCCACATGATGATGCTCTGGAGCCTTCAGCAGGACACCAGTACAAAAGTTTAGTTAGAGCTGTACAGCAAGGGAAGGAACAGAAAATGAAGTTTGGCAATAAAGCTGTCCCGGAACATCTTCATGGAGGGTTAGATTGTTATTAGGGGGGACTTAAGTGGGTTGGGAAGGTGAAAGGGTTAACTGGAGACGGGGATGGTTGGGAGGAAATGAGTTGGGGATGGTAAGAGGTTTAGTCTAGTGTAGCTGGGTTAAGTAAGCACATCTGGCGTGAACTTGCTAAGGTAAGGGACGCCCAAGATGACCTGGAGGCATTCCAGGAGTGACGGTAGGCCTTAGTATTCTGGTTTGAGGGGCGTTTTGTTATAGAGTTTTATTTATGACTTCGGGAAAAGCCTATGGCCTTCTGTGTGGCCTTTCTTCACTGACTCATGGTAGAGGAAGGTTCAGCTTTGCTGTTCCTCTAAATATTACTCAAGGACTGATCATGACTTGCTGGATGGTCTGTTACCCTATATTTTGTTATGCGAATATTTATAAAAAACAGCTCATCTGAAATGGGGAGGTAACTGCAACTTTATTTGTGCAAAAAAACAAGGTATTTAACTCTTGACATACTGAGGCCTTTGCATGGGCTTGGGAACTGTGGAGTATTTTGAGTAATAGAAGAGGGTTACATGTTAGTGGAACAAGATATTTTCTTTGTGTTGATTGGCCGTAGAAAAATGCTTTGTTTTTGTTAGCAAGGTGGTTATGTCTGTAAAGTTGAAGAAACTATTCTAACACCTTAATTGCGTGTAAGGCTTTGCTAGGAAAGGCCTTCGGGTGTGGAGCCAGAGCTGCACTGCAGTTTAACCCTAATTAATGTTTTCAGATTAAAATATAGCTAAGTGGGGGGATATTTGGTTTGGATCCTTGTCATTGTGGGACTTGCCTCCCTGGAGTGGGAGTGAGTTTGCGCATATTTGGAGAGGCTTGGGACGGGAGTGATGGATCAGGAGATAAGTCACAGTTGAGAGGGGCCATTGCTGGTGTCCGATGGCTGTCTTGGGTTTTCTGGTGCCTAGACTGTGCTTGGTGGGCTTGCGGGTGACTGTTTGTGGTGTTTTGCGGGTTGCCAGAGTGGTTTGGCTTTTGGCACGTGCACGTCTGCGGTCAGCCTTGTTCTCATTGAAAGGGAAAGGCAGGGGGGAGAGACTCTCGGGTGTATAGGATCTCGCAGAGTTGGCGGATTTGCCAATGTGGGAATATCTGCATGAGCATTGTGCTGTGTCGGTGATGAACCTTGTATGACGGTTGGCGAACTCACTAGTATGACTGTCTTTTGTTTCTGGACGCGGACATGCTTTTTCCAGAACAACATTAACATATGATGAAAACAAAAAAATTCCTTGTGTAGTTGCTTAATTGAAAACAACCTATGGATGGCTATTAGAATAGTTGTGGCTTCTACCCTTGCTACTATCTCCAACTTTTGGAAGAATCAAGAAATGGTTGGAGCAAAACATTTATTACTTGTGTACACAAACACTAAGGTTCTAACCAAAATAATTTTAAGGAGTTAAACATTTTGTTTAACATTCTACTCCTGTCATAATATTTTAAAGTTTAAACAAATTGTGTATTTACATATTATGGGTTATGCCATGTGCGTCTGAGTTATGATATTTACATTTTGTTTCTTCAACTAATAGGGCTTAAGAGTTTCTATTTGTTTCTATCAACTTTATTCTGCAAATTAATGTTTGTTGATATTGTTGTATTTTAATAGAGTTTGCTTTTACAGGAAAAATATCCTTGAGTATCCAAGAAATACAGAATAATTTACTATTTCTGATGGTTCTAACTGTTGTTATCCTTTGTTTTATTTCACATTCAAAGTGAGCTGCATAGTTACAGATGTTCTTTTTTTTTTCTACAACTTAATGAATTATTTCTTGACTTTCTTTAGTGCATAAATTCAATATGCATAGGTTAAATTTTCCATCACTTCAATCTGAGCTGTATAACTAACCGACTTCTAAGAATGTACATATAAAGACTAAAGTGAGTCCAACAGTTCAGTTATATTAATGTTATTTTTAAGGGTCATAATGTAAACATTTTACCAAAATAATGCCTGGCTACACATCCAAATAAACATAAATAAAAGAATGAATGTCTAAATAAATTAAAAAAAATAGCTAAATAGATGAATCCTAGCTATTCATTTCTAGTTTTGGGGAATATAAGCAACTCCCAATACCATCATTCAGACTTGCTCCTGTTTACATAAACTAGCATGGTATCAGAAGTTCAACGGTGAAAAAAACACCCCTCACATACGTGTGTGTGTGTGTGTGTGTGTGTGTGTGTGTGTGTGTGTGTGTGTGTGTGTATACTGTACAATAGAAATATCCAAAGTATGTGTTTAAGGAAATTGAGTATGTGAAAATCTGTATGCATTGAGATGAACTTTGTACTGCGAACTCCGAGCTGTGAATAGTGGAAAAGTACTGAAAAACTGGAGCCTGCTTGAAAGCAGGAAATGTGCCTTATATGGAAGTGTATCCGATTATTCTTTCTTTGCCTAGAGATGTAGTAATGTGAACTGCTTTAAGCCTACTGGTAAACCACTGATTGGTTAATTGTCTTTTGTACTAATTTAATTTGTCTAGTTTATATTTTTGTACTGTCAGCAGTATCACCAGCATATAAGCGCATGCATTCCTTTGTTCGGGGACTCTCTCTGGTACTTTCCATGAGGCTCCCACATGTGTGCAATAAATACCACTGAAAGAGAGGAAGAAGTGTCTTGTTTTCATTTAAGGTAAAATGTTAAAATGCAACAATCGGTGCCGTTTACTCGGATCTGAATTGACAACAGCTGCGGCAGTTGGGGAATGAACAAAATACTGCCAGTAAAAGGGCCCATGATAGAATTTTCTGTTCTGGCAGTGTTTCTTTCATTTCCTGTACTTGCCTGCTTTAAAAATTTGGTATTGATAATTTTATAGAAATGTAATAATTCCTCTCATTCAGTTGTTTTGAGGTAAGTGGCATGCATTTTTTTTCCTTTCTGCTATTGATTGTGCAGTAAAAGTGGGTTAAAATGAAACACTGGTGACATAAGAGTGAAAGGAGATACGAGAGTGGGGAAAACGACGTTTACAAAATGTCACAGCTACATCTGTAAAATACAGAATAGCTTATTGTGTGAAAATCGGAGTGAGTGTGGGAACCATAGACGAGCCAGAAAGAGGTACACCAACTGGTTATATGTATTTTCATGTGTCCCGGGACAATTGTATGTTTATAAGTCAGTGGGTCACTCTCACCGAGGGTGATGGTAAACTCGCCTTTCCAGAAAATGGTAGTTTTAATAAAAATATTTTGCTTAATCTCCAAGGAAAATTAAAGAAAAAAGGGAGAGGAATACCAGGGTTGTGCTGGGCGGCATTTAATGATTGGGTGACAGAGGCAAAAGAAAGAGAAAAGGATTCTATTATTAGTAGTCTAAAAGATAATCAGCAGAAATTAAAAGAGCAATTGAGGGAATTACAACACACTGCTAGTAATTTAGGTGTAGTAAACGGTAAATGCTTGAAGGACCCACCCTTTAAGGGGCTTTATCCTGTGAAGTAATCAGCTAAATTGCAGATAATTGAATCATCGGAAGATGATAATACCTGGCTCCCCCACCACCGATTGCACCTCCGCAATATCAGCCCCCCCTCGCTCAACAAGGAGTGGAAGCACAGCAGCCAGATTCCACCACTAAAGATTCCACCCCTAGAGAAAGAGAACAAGTTGCGGACAGTCACTCTAGTGAATCTGATCCAGACACAAGCGATGGAAAAAAGGAACCAAAATCTCATAGTAAGACTCAAAGAAGCAAAAGCTGTAATGTATTTTAAAGCTAAACCATAAAGGTAAAGGAAAGCGACATTTACACCGACAAAGGCATTTTGGCCAGTGCCCCACTATAACTGACAGTGGGGATGGGTATTTTGGGCCAGATAAATTTAATCCAGATTCAAGATTAGAGTCGTCAGACAATAACAGATCGTTACCTTTGAGGGAGGTACCTATCCCAGCCCATGCTAGAAGGGCACAGGAACCACCGACCATTGTAGTACCTAGGGCATGGTCGGCGGTTGATTTTCAAGCCATTACCAAATCATTACTGCCTATTCGTACTAATCCAGCTAAGTTCCAACGTGTGCTGGAGGGACATATTTGTTTACAAAATCCTACGATAGAAAAAGTCAGGGAAGTTTTTCAGTACGCCATACCGGCTGATCTGATGAAACGGATTTGGGACCATGCTAATGTCCCTACTCCGATTCCAAGCCATGATGCACAAGGAGATACTGCGTTTGAAGCGGTCAGACAGCATATAGTAGACGCTATTACAGTAATAGTTCCACCCACACCCAACTGGTCCAAAATCAAGTCAGTTCTTCAAAAAGAAGTCAAACGTGTGGACGAGTATTTAAATAGTCTCACTGAAGCCTTTTAGGCTTATTCTGGTTACCCAGAACCCACTGAGGGGCCTGCACAGAGCAGATTGTCGGCTGCTTTCATAGATGGGTTATGTCCACAAGTACGGGATAAGCTAAAGGAAGTATGTTTAAACTGGCCTAGTCTTGAATTGCATGAATTAGTCACACAAGTGCAATACCTCTCTGACCACTTATCACAGGAAAAAAATGACTTGCAGGAAAAATTGGTTAAAGCACAGATTCAGATGTGCACTGCCTTCGGGCAGCATGGATGGGGAGGATGAGGATGTGGAAGAAGGAGAGGTGGAGGCCAAGGGGCTGGAAACCAAAATAGACAAAACTGGCAGGAAAATCGGTCAGCCCCACCCCAAAGCTACAATAATCAGACTGAGTGTTTCAATTGTGGCCAAGTAGGCCATTGGAGAAATGAATGTCCGTATCTGGCTGAGCAACCTGCCCCACCCACTGACATCAACTCAGTGGAATTCTAATTGGACTCCATCCAATCGGCAGCAATCACAATGACGGTTCCCTGAACAAAGACAACAGCAATTGTGCCCTTTCATCACTGTGGATCAAGATGGACCACATGTTATGTTACTTATCAAAAATAAACCGTACCCCTTTTTGATTGACACTGGAGCATCCAAATCTATGTTAGCTGGCGAAGCAGCAATAAATGTCCCCCTCTCCAATAACAACTAGAGGGGTAAGGTGTCTGGCATTGCTATTGAATATTCTGAAACCATCCCAGTAACTTTGGGACCTTTACAAGACAACCATGCATTTTTAGTAGGACCCTCAGCACCTTTAAATTTATTGGGAAGAGATTTGCTCTGTAAGATGGGAGCAACCATCTTCTGCACTGATGAAGAAGTATATTTACAAGTACCTTCAGATAAACAAGATAGCATTTTGGCTACTTTAGATGAAAACGTCACTCTGCAAACAATGTGTATGCAGTCTGACCTCGATAAGAATAAGCATCTAAATTCATTACCCTCTCATCTATGGACTACTCATGATAATGATGTTGGGTTTCTAATTTCAGCCACTCCTGTAAAAATAACCTTAAAACCCGGAGCAAAGTTACCTTGGTTACCACAGTACCCTTTGACAGTAGAGGCCACATCTGGTATTGCCCCAGTCATTTATGCCTTATAATACCTACAACAAGTCCATGTAATACTCCAATTCTACTGGTAAAGAAACCTGGTAAACAAGCTTACAGATTTGTGCAAGACTTGCGAGAAAGCCAATAAAGCTGTCTTGCCTGTTTTTCCAATCATACCAAACCCAGCTACGATTTTAAAGCTGTATCCCACCTACAGCATGTTGTTTTACGGTTATAGATATTTCATCAGCTTTCTTCTCTATCCCAGTACATGCTGATAGTCAGTATTTGTTTCCATTCACTTATAAAGGCCAACAGTATACTTGGACCAGATTACCCCAAGGATATGTAAAATCTCCAACCCTAGTCTCCAGAGAGAGATGCACAGACAACTGCAGGATTTACAATTACCACCACATTCAGTATGGGTCCAATATTTAGATGATATTCTTATAGCTTCACAAGAGACCCAGTCTTGTATAGAGGACTCGCTTCTAGTTTTAAGGTTTTTAGCCGAATGAGGTTTTAAGCTAAATAAATCTAAACTGCAGTTTTGCCAAGAAAAAGTACAATACCTGGGACATATCATTTCTATGGGTTCACATCAAATATTTCCAAGTAGGATTATCTCCATTCAGACTGCCCAACCGCCCTGTAACTCAGAGACAACCCAGGAGATTCCTCGGCCTAGCAGGTTATTGTAGACAGTGGGTCCCCAATTTTTCAGAAATTTCGGCCCCTCTGTTAAAGCTTTTAAAAAAAAAAAAAAAAAAAAAGTCACAGACCCTCTGCCTTTGTCCCCTGAACATGAAAACGCCTTTCAGGCTATTAAAATGGCATTGATAAACCCACCTGCCCTGGGGCTCCCAGATTATTCTAAACCCTTTGTTTTCTTCTGATGTGAAAGAAATAAAACTGCCTTTGGCCTGCTGGCACAAGCGCGCATGGGAGATTATCTACCTATAGCATATTACAGCACTCTGTTAGACCCTGTTAGACCCTGTTGCTTCTGGCTATCCACTCTGTTTACAAGCAGTGGCAGCCGCTGCTGTTTTGATTGATATGGCCACACCATTGACATTAGGACATGACACTATACTAGCATAGAGGGTAAACTATTGATTTTCATTGGTTGTGTTGTAATATATTAAACACTGTGTTTTTACTTGTGTTTTATCATCTGATGAAGGGATTTACCTGAAAGTGCTTATGATACTGTTTTTATTGTTTTAATAAAGTGAAGTTGCTTCATGCACAGCGTGGTAGTACTTGCCTTACTTTTGGATTTACTATTTGGATTATTTTGGCAGTACATTTAGTGCAGGGGTCCTTTACTTCTTGTTCTTAACATTACAAGGATGTTTTGCTGTGTTTAGAATCAATTACATTATGAATAGTTGTAATTAATGAATTTGGTTAACAAAGCTATGTTATGAAATTTAAAAGAAAAGTTGAAACACCAAAACACCAGGCAACAGATGTCCAGACCTCCAAGGTTAAGGTATCCAAAGGTAGTTGAAAACAATAAATCGATGCTTGTAACCTGAGCCAGCACTCTGAAGCCAAAGTGAAAGCAAAGAACATGTATTTGGTTTTGTTCACGTTACAAGTTGTAATTGCAACTAACTGTTTTTAACTATTTAACTATTTTTGGACATTAAAATACGCACTTTGGTTTCACTTTGGCTTCCGAGTGCTGGCTCAGGTTACAAGCATCGATTTATTGTTTTCAACTACCTTTGGATACCTTGACCTTGGAGGTTTGGACATCTGTTGCCTGGTGTTTTGGTGTTTCAAGTTTTCTTTTAGTTTGTGGACGTTTATTGGTGTAGGTTATGAAATTTTATAAAGGTCATCAAATGTCATTTGGTGTGATGTGTTTATTGAAGGGGACCAGGACAAACCATGGGAACTCCGATACAGGCAATGCTGTGGAATGATTGACCAGTAAGTTCCCAAATGAAGAAGCAATGGATAACACAGGATGCAGATGAAAAGGATGTGTCACAGAAATATGTTCTGGAACTTTCTATAGAATGCCCACAAGAAACAGCAAAGAATGTGCTCTCAGCTTAGAAGAAAATGATCTAACAGAACAGTTGCTTGATTTCAGAGATTGATAAATATTTCAGATCGATGAGAAAAACAGATTATGAAAAATCAATCAGACCCAAAATGTTAGAAGTCTGAAAAAAAAAACAGAGTATTCAAGACTATTAACACAAAATTGTGTGATATAATAGAAGTAAATAGGATGCATTCCTGTGCAGATAAATGAATAATGAAGTCTTACCACAAAAATACAGAGTAATAATGGAAAGGACTGGAATCAAATAGAGAAAACTATAAAGCAATTAAAACAATGAGTCTCACTGTTAGAAGACTAGAGAAGAAGAAACAGAACAAGAAATATACTTAAAGACAGACATGTCAAAAGCAACAGTCATTATCAGAACAGATCAGGACCCATCACACACTATTGTAAATAAGCTAAAGTTATCAGCACAGGCAGAAAAAAGATATTTACATAAATATAAAAGGAAAAGTACAAAATAAACTCTGTGATAACCTAAACAGGTTTTACAGAGAACTAGGAAACAAATCTAAAGGAACAGAAACACCACAAAAAAAAGAACAAATGAGACAGTTTGGAAAAATATCAGACCCTGTGGAACATAAACATGCTGAATGCATAGAAAAATTAAAAGAAACTCAACAGTTCAAATCTACAAGATATGAAATGGGATGAAGTGACAGCCAGAAAAATCAAAACAAAATTATGAAAAGCTCCTAATTGGAAAACTCCAGGCCCAGATGCTGTGCCTAACTTCTACTTAAAAGTATTAACATCTTTACACAAAGATTTAACCCTGAGTAAGAAGTACTTATATGCACATCTCAAAAGGATACCAGCCTGGTTAACAGGAAAACCAATACTTCTCCTTAAGAGTGAGCTTGTAAGCCATCTTAAAAACTACAGACCAATGACTGCCTTCCAACAGTGCAAAAACTATACGCTGGAACTGACGCAAACAGCGTTTACAGTCACATAGAAGAAAATTGAATCATGGCAATAGAACAAAAGGGAAACAAAAGAAAGCCATATGAACAAATGATCAATTGTTGCTAGATAAAGCCGTAATGAAGAATTGTAAAAAGGGAAGAATCTAAGTATGGCATAGACAGATTACAGGAAAAAGCATTTGTCATCATCTCACATTCATGGATAAAGAAGTGCTAACAGATGTACAAGATACATGCTATACTGATCAATTTCATCACAGCGGTCATGAAACCCTGGCAAACCACTTTGCAATTAAGCCATAATAAAGAGCAAATCATTACCACAGGGATGAAAATTCAAAGGGGGATATTCAAGAGTGATTCACTGTCACTGCTGTTTTGTCTTGTCCTTAACCCATTAAGCTGTTCAGATAACAGTTAAAGTCTTGGTTACAATTTAGCTCCCAGAAAACAGACTTGCTTAAGGATTTCTAGTCTACTTTTAGTGGATGACCTATCACTGTATATTCTACTTTTAGTGGATGACCTATCACTGTATATTCTATAAGATAAGGAACTGAAAGCATAACTGCAATCAATTAAAACTTTCTCAGATGATACAAGAATGAGATTTGGTCTCAATAAATGTGCAAAAGCAACATTCAAAGCAGAGAAGTTGCAGTACTAAGAAAATATCAGTCTAGGACAGGAAATGTGATAAAGGAACTTAAGCAGGAAGGAGTGTATAAAATATCTAGGAACCAATGCAGGATCGACAATAAAACATGAACAAATGTGAATAAACTCATTACGAAATAATTCAGCAGACTAAATTAATATTAAAAACAGCCATGATATCTAGGAATAAAATCCAAGCTATAAGCAAATTTGCTCTTCCTGTTTTAACTTGCAGTTCTGGTGCGATTAACTAGCACCAACAAGTATTGGTTCAGTTTGGCATAAAAACAAGAAAAATGCTTCACACCTATCAAATGATTTATAAAACTCTGTGTATACCAAGATTACATATTCCATGCTCTGAAGGAGGTATGGGTCTCCTCAGAATTAGATCTGCAGTCAAGGGACTGCATACATATCTGATGACCCCATCTGACCCAAACATACTGAAAGTTATAGAACAACATGAGAAAAGGAAGTCTAAAATGACCTCTCTGGTGAGTTTAACAGAAGCATTTAGGGGGCAAGTGGGAATGGGAATCAGAATCTAAGTAGACAAAAATCAGACATTAATTTAAAATGTGCCAAAAATAAACAAAAAATAGAATACAAAAAGAAGGATCAGATGAGAAGGAAAAATCTGGAAAGGCCATAGGTATGCAGTACAGAGACCTACTGGAACAACTTTATGCTGATCAGGATTACAAACAGTCATACACCTTGTTGCTAGGTGTGAAACACTCACAGCAGAGGGGCCTTGTACACAGAAAGTCACAATAATGCGTTAAGATTGCTGCACTGGACATTGTGCAAAGACTACAATAACAGAAGTAGTTGAGAAGCATTGGAAACGTGAACCACAAAGCACTATAGAAAATGACTTAAGTGTACATCATGTGTGATCACCTATTATCAACAAACAAAAAGAATAGATGCGAGAAAACAAGATACAGCAGTCTATTAAAAAGAAAGTAGCACTGATCATCAAAATTGCTACAGCTTGCAATTCCCTTGTCTGACATACAGAATGACAGTTATCAGGATTTGCAGGGAGAAATGAGAATGCAGGAGAGAGAGAGAGAGAGAGAGAGAGAGAGACCCAGACAATTCCGATAGTAATAGGTAAAATTGGGTGAATAAAAAATATCTACAGTCATATTTAGATACACTACGATACATGTAACTCTGCATGAATTGCAGGAGTAAATTTTGGGCACATTGTGGGGCTATGAAGAGCATGTTTAGCCAATGCCAAATACTGAAACAATATTAATTTTGTGAACTTTAATTATACCCTGAATTAGGAATGGAGTCTATTCCTGACATGGTATTAGAAACCCAAAAGTTTTGGAGAAATTAATCCGGGATACAATGGTAGCATTAACACAATGGCAGCAACATGTAGTACAGACAAACATTGTGGCAATTTCATTGTCATCTTTTCTATTAACAGTGATGTTGTTACACATACTACAAGAAAAAAATGGGAAATATTTAAAGTAGACAACAGTTTGGGGTAAATAATTTCCCCCTACAGTCATTTAGTTCCACGACAGGGGCATATAGTACGATGATTCCCATGAAAAATGGGACATTCAGATGCAATGGTTGTAATATCTGCAACTACATTTTATAGGTTGTCAGCTTTAAATGATGATAGGTTACTGTTAAAACTTACTGGATATAACACTTGTAGGTCAAAGGGAGTTGTGTACGCATCCTTATCCACGAAAAGAGAGGGAACGTTACAGGTACTTCATCACATGTATAATATTAAGAAAATGCATTAAGAATGCCTTGTATAAACATTCTACTGACTGCATGTTTCAAAAAGTTTAATTTTATTATTTAAGAAAGAACTCTGAATCCAAGAGGCATCTCTTGGAGGTTATGAATGAAGTTAAGGATCTTTTATGCCAGCTGAAAATAAATGCCGTCTGCCCACCAGATATCAGTGAGAATGTCTCTCGTGTGTTATTTGAAAATGAAGGCTGTTAGATTGTGATTTTTGAACAGTTTTAAATATATATATTTTTCATATTTTCATCCTAATTTAACAATTAAATGATTTTATATATGAACATGTATATTCCCTGGTTTTAATGCATTTATTTATTAAAATATCTAATGTTTTTCTACTCTATGTATTTTTCATGTCCATGTACATTTAAATGTTCTGTATGCTTTGTCTAGTACTTACATGATCTAGTGTTATATAACAATTTGCTAACAGAACTAAAATTTGGTTCTGAGGTCTGTACTTTTTTGTGAAAAATGAAAGCACTTAACGATTAAAAAAAACTCATTGTTAGTACTGTGGTTGTTTTCTCAAGGGTGTGCTAATAATGGATTCTGAGACTGGTAACTCTGTATGGTTTACAACACACCTGGAGTGTTTTTTTTTTTTTTTTTTTTTTTTTTTTTGTTTATTTTTGTGAACTACTCAATCATAAGGTTATTTGGCCGCTGTGGCGCAGCGGTAGTGCTGTTGCCTCACAGCAAGAGGTTCTCCTGTTCAATTCTCGGCTGGAGCACCTTCTGTGCGGAGTCTGCATGCCCTTCCTGCGGTCGAGTGGTGTTAGAAAGACATGCGTAGAATGGGCGTGCCTTTGTTGAAGGTTGGGCGTTGAGCTGGCACCTGGAAAAAATCTACTGCCAATCATTAGCGGACCGGAGTTCTGCTGTGGCAACCCCTAACTGGGAAAAGCCGAAAGAAGAACTCAATCATAAGGTTTTGTGATCATCTAAAATAGACCCACCATATCAAACACTTTAAATAGAATTTCAAAAATATTTGCAAGATGCCACTGCTCTGTAACTCTGTTCATTAATATACTGCTAAAACACAATATAAGATTCTAAAGAAAGACTATTTAACAAGACAGATCATTAAAGTCAATTAAATTTTATATTCGAGTTTCATCATCTAAGGACATTAGCTGAACTGGGCTACTATATCATTTCCTTTTACGGTTTCTACAAAGCACTGATAAACCTTTACAGTGGGAACTAAAATAGGATCACGTTGCTGGTGCTCCCATCTTATGGATCTATTATGTTAAACAACTGGTACAATAATCAGTCATCTAAAGCTTGATCAGTCTCCATTTGTCGTAAGACTCTAAGCAAGTCACTAAATCGGACAACATACATGGATCACCCCTTAGAAGAGAACTTCATACCTACCAATTTTGCCTGGATAAATAAATTTAAAAATAAAAAAAAAAAACAGTAACAGTTATTTTATGGGGTAATATAGATACTTATTTCCCTTGAAGGTCAATTAGCTGTAATACCTAAACTACAACAAAACACGTACCTTTGTGTGTATTCTGTCATGCAAATTAAAACTAGCAATTAACTATACAGTGCCATGAAACTGCAGGAATGCCTACTAAATTACAGACATTATAAAACTTACAATGTTATGTAATTCAAACTGTTTCTTTCATACGTGTTTCCTGAATGCATACTATTGGTTTGGCAAGTCTGAGAGAGGGAAGGGACTCTTGCTTGCTTGACTGACTTAAAAGTTGTATTCATGTTTAACAGCTGGAATTTATAGCCATATTATAACAGGGTGGAGTATCCTAATAAAAGACTAGCGTTAGCAGGTGTGAATAGAATGTAATACTGCTGGTTTTACATGTTTCTTATGTCACAGTATTAGAAAAGACAAAAAAACTAAAAACTTTTATTTATCTTTAAAAAGGACTTTGCAAAGCTAAATGTGGAAGCAGTACAGTCCGGGTTAAAATACTAAAAAATTAGGACACAAGTTTGCTTTTGTTAATGGAAAAAGGACTATCCCAATTTTTATAGCATTCAATATTTTCAACACATTTTCAATCTGCTCCTCTTACAATGATATGCCATTATAATACAAGAAGATATGAGATACTATAATGCACTGCCAAGGGTTCTGGTATTGCGGTGCTCCTCATGTGACTAGATCTAAAGATCTCTTTTTTCTAAGTCTAGGTCTTGTCTGCTCCTGTGACTTCTATCTATTAGCCCTTCTCACATGGAACACAAGTCTGTTTATTATCCTGTACTGGGTAACCCCAGAAAGAGGTGAGACACATCCAGAAGGGACATCATTTAGGCAGCCATGTTGGCCAGGATGCCAAAACTGACACCATTTACTATGAAGATATATGGTATATATGCCCTAATCTCCTCATCTGGGCATGCAGTCAACAACCCACACCACTTAGAAGCCATAAAGCCCTCCCTGTGTGAGGACTGCATGCTCATCTGCACCAACAGCTTAGAGGCTGAATGCCCGGTCCAGGAGCATCCTTGAGTCAACACTCCACCTCAAACAGATGGAGGCACTGGACAGGTAACATTATGTACCCTTTACCCAGGACAGTCAAGCCCATCCTCCCTACACCAGCTCTGCACACCAGATCTCCTAATCAAACTTGCATTGCCTGGACCATAATCAGAGCTTCATCCCTCGAAACACACAGCTGGCCAAAGTGCTCATTTTGTCAACCTGGCAAGCTTCACTGCTCAAAAAAGTGACTGCTCAAATTCTTGCTGCATACAGCAGTGGTGGGTTTGTCTGCAGTGCATTGATTTGGGTAGGGTATTGCTAATCATAGCACCCTGCAAAAAAGTGCATTGCACAACACATTAATGATCTTTGTCGCCAAGGTTTACTAACTTTGTAGTGAGAATATTAAAGTTAGAAGGATAACCAGGCATGGTGAGTGGTGGGGGGAGGGGAGTTGCCTCCTGCAAAACTATTTTTTAATTTGTTTGCTATATTTGCATGAAAGTCTCACAGCTCCAGTTACCTGTGAAGATTATTTTTGTCATCAAGCTGTAGGACTAGTGCAATTACAACTAAGAAAGTGGTGGATCAAGCATTGTGCAGCCTAAAGTATAAAACAGACCCAGTAAGTACTGGAAAATACCACACCACTTAAACCTGAAGTGAAAAAAGGAGCTCCTCCTTTCCACAAAATTGAGTATTGCCCAAGATGTCTAAAACTGGCTGTGAATGCAGTTTGCACATGGTGATATGAACTTTTTTTTATGTGTATGTGTGTGTGTGTGTGTGTGTGTGTGTGTGTGTGTGTGTGTGTGTGTGTGGATACGTATGCTTGCATATGATTACTCATGAACATGTAAGGTTAATGTAACTGGGAGTAACAGCTTTTACATTAAAAAACTGAAGATTATATAATAATGCAGGATCTCCTTCACTTTCATGGGTTCTGCTCCAGAACAACTGTTTTTGCCATTTAGCTCCATTTACCAAGGGCAAACACGCACACGTGTTCTGAGCTTGTCTCAGCCTTTTATCTTCAAATTCTCATTCAACAAACCTCTTCTTACCAGTGTAGGCAGATTCTACTCTTAAAACAAGTGAGCAATTCACATGCCTAAATATCATAAGCGGTATTCCAGGACTTTCTAGCCAAAACCTGCACTTAAATTACCTGCACTGTCCCGTGGAAGAAAAGGACCTTGACAACTTTAAATAAGTTCCTAAGATTCAGTCCGACTACTCTACATGAAATGAAGGAAAAGTGATGGTTTCATTTTGCAAAACTGCTATCAAGCAAGAGCTCTTTGCATTGAAACTTCTGGGATGGTCCTCTCCATTAAGCAACTGCTATCACACCTCTAGGGCCAAGTCTAAGCCTGAAAAGTCCTTATGTTGTATGTGAATGCAAGACTACATCTATGATCGCAAAGAATGATCCATGAACCGTGAAAACTGAAAAAAAAAATGGCAGGCTCGGATGACCATGCATATTGGGCAGATGCACAGAATGTCCACTGTGCAAAACTTTGTTGGGGAAAAAAAAGACAAATTTTGAATGATGGATAAGAAATATGCAAACTAACAAACCAGTACCTCAGTGTGCTAAAGGAACATTAGGGGAAATGAGGACTAATCTAAACTAAGCAGTCAATAGCCATTTCTCATTTGTCTAAGGATGATTCAAGATGGATACGAGTTCTTAATGCTACTTGACAGACACTGTACAGAGTTCAGAATCAGCAGCTGGTAGGATGTTTAAATACACAGCACCGACATTTGTGCATTGTGTAATCATGCTTCTGTATGCACTTGTTCATCAGACTGGACAAATTGCAAAAAAATTATGAACAGAACATTTCCAGACTATGATGGCCTCTGTGTCCTGTCACACAACTCACTGTTTCTTATAACACCATACACTGAATATAATGGGAACAGTGCAATGCATTTTGGAAGGTACCAATGGAGAGGGGTCACAGGTTAATGGAGCTTAGTTTGATCACACTCATACATTCCTTACAGGTCTTTCTTCTTCTTCTTCTGTCTTTCAGTCCATGCCTTTACATCTTCCTCCTCTTGAAGTTTCTTTGCAACTTTCAGGTCATGTTGTACCAGTCGGTGACGGTGAACATTCGTTGCCAGATGATGTTCAACTGAAAATTCAAAACAGTTTCATCCATTAGATCACTTACTACAATTATAAATGCCCCGAAGCTGCACTGGCTAATAGTATCCCTAGATTACTGAAGAGGTTAGTGAAAATACATGCTGAACCATTAAGGGTTTTTGGGAAAAAAAACTGCCTTCCCAAACCAACCTACAAATAGTAATACATCATAAACCATGTGTAAAATAAAGGCACAGTTACTCAAACACTCAGCTTTACTATGGTATTAATTTCAAACTTTAAAAACTTCATCTTAACTTAAAGCTTTACTTTGAATATAAGATTATTTATGCTGTCAACACAAAAAATATTTTCAAAAAAATTCTTTGACATCATTAAGACATATTTGCTAGGAGCAGCAAAGATCTCCATGAAGTTCGCAATGATGTTCTGTACATCAATTGTAAGCTTTATTTCATATACATTTCCAGGTAAATAAATATCCAATTTGTTGTTTAATACAGACATTAGTAAGTACTTCTCAAAGTGTCCATGTTTGGCAATCAAATGGGCTAACCATTGAAAGGCTGAACATCAAACAATAAGCATTGAAAGTTCACTCCGCAAACTAATTTCATCCACAGGGTAATAACTACTTGCCCAAAACTTCCCCATCTCATGCACGGAACTGTTTCAAACCCACCAAGGTGGGGTGCTTTGCCCCCTAAACCCCTTTACTATATATACCAATTCAAAGATTGCACTGCAGTGGAGAAAAGGGGGTTTGAAACACTTCCATGTGTTTCATGGGGAAGTGGGGAAGTGCTGGACAAATAGTTACCCTGTTGATGAAATGAAAGTTCGTTGAGTGAACATTTGATACTTATGGTTCAATGCTCAGCTATTCAATGGTTAGCCCATTTGATGGCCAAACACAGACCCTTTCTCAAACACTAGCTAGTGGAGGCACAGTTAAGTTGCAACTTTATTTTCTTGGTGGGTCTCGGATGACAGCTTACACTGTTTTTATGATGTTCATGAAAATATGCAAACTTTATTGATGCTTATAACTTGCACAATAAACCATGAGTAGCATCTCCCTTAGTGTAGAATGCACCCAGCACATTTCCTTTTCATACAACACCTTTCCCTTGTATGGGATTATAGCACAGATTTCCCCTTCCCCTTCCTTATTCAGAATGGATGAGGATATCCTACTTTACATGAATAACTGGAAAAAGTTAATTAGAATCTCAATGAACATATCACACTGACAGTTTCACTGCTCATTGATGCGACTTTCGCATAGCACCTCTTTCATATGTATCGCAAGCCATTCTCAAGATACTATGGCAGAGATGGAAATGTTAATATTCAAAATTACTATGAGACAAGTGACTCCAGGTGTGTATACACAAGACACATATGTAGTTCTCTTAGTACCATGTTGCCCTTCTGAAGGATCACACTCTAGGTGCACTGGTTTCCTAGTTTACTGCAATAGCACAGCATGTTTCAGTACTTCAAAATTTTAAAACTGCATGAAATTTAAAATTCCTCTTCAGAACACATTAAGAGCAATGCTTCTGTCTTTATTCGATCCTTTACACCTTACACAAGGGAGAGTAAGTGAGATGTACATTTAAAAACCTCACTACAAGAATGAGAAACATTTCAAACAATGTCACGTATACATGATTTACATTTTACTGATGTGACCCACGTGCCAGGATTCATGGACAATGTGCAGCACATGCTTGTTTTGGAATCAGCAACCATCAGACAAGAGTACGATATGGAAAAACAAAAAAGCTCCACAGGCAAGGAGAACCAGACCAGCGATGAATAAAAACGTTTATTGACTAAACAAAAAACAGACTGAAGTGAATCAAGCACTTTCACCTGGTTAATACCAGGCTTTATCAAGATGAAATACACAGTGAAAAATGTGCTTTAAATAGGTATAAGCATGATGACATGATACATTAATTAACCAACTAATTTACTGATCAACTAAATAAATAATTAAACTGTCAGTGTTAAAAAATATATATATCACTACCGACTTTCAGTAACAGACTAGGCAGTGTATAATAAATATGTATAAAAATGAAAATAAAAATGTGTAAATATTTATAAAAAACAGGTGTAAATCTCAGAAAACACTCTGTACTTTTAAGATACATGGAATGCAAAACAAATAAATGCATTCAAAACATGAATGTAAAACAAATAAAAAATGCATTCAAAACATGAATGTAAAAATAGCAGTAAAGAATGTTGTACAAATATAAAATCATTACTAAAACTCACAATCTAGCCATCCTTAATTTTTGCACACTACTAATATTGATATTCTCATTAAGACCAGGGGATTTCCCAGCATTTAGCCTAAGCTGCCATAAAAGCTCCCTATATTCAAGTCGGGTATCCCAGTCTCCCCATCTAGCATCCTGCGTCACCTGTTCAAGGACAATAAACTTAAGTTGCATTTTGGGACGAACAATGGAATGTTTATAAAAAACACTTGTCTCTTTCTTTTTAGAAATATCATAAAAATGCTCATAGATTTTTTTTCTCAGGGACCTTTCGGTTTTCCCTATATAGAAACTAAAGCATTGTGTGCATAGTCCTAAATAAACAACACCCTTTGTCCCACAGTTGTAATATCAGTCAGCATAAAACCTACACTCCCTAGATGGAATGTAAGCCGTGCTGTCATTAATAATGGCTGCACACTGTTTACATGCTCCACATTTGTAGGTTCCTACTTTAACATGGGTCAGTTCTATGCCCTATATACTGCTGGATTTCAAATAATTGTTTTAAATTAATGTCCCTTCTTTTAACAAACGTAGGACGTTCATGGACAATATTCTTAAAATCGTCATGTAAAGTCAAGACTGGCCAGTGCTTTAAAACAGCCTCCTCTACTTGATGGGAGTCATTAGAAAATGTGTAAATGAAACTGTTGTGGGATATAAATTGTTCAGATGGTTTCTCCTGTTCTGCCCCTTCTGAACCTCTTCCTATCAACAGGAAATACTTAAATTCCCTGCTGTCAGTAACCTCCTGTGCCAAACTGTTGACTAAGGAAACAGGGTAACCTCTTTCAAAGAAAAGTTTCTTTAAAAATTGGACCTCTTCTGAAAAATATTCATCAGTACTAGACATCCTTGAAGCACGGATGAACTGGCCTTTAACAATACCTTTCTTTTGATGAAAGGGGTGGCCACTGTTAAAATGTAAATAAGAGTTGGAAAAAGTGGCTTTCCTGTATAGCTTAGACTGAAAGGTGTGATTATTATACTCTTTAAGAAGAGTTACATCTAGGTAATTTAGTGTCTCCCTACTGACATGGTGAGTAAAGGACAGAAACTGAGTAGTGGAATTGATGTAACTCATAAAATCCAAAAAACTACTCAAAGTCCCATCCCAAAGCAAACAAATGTAGTCAAGGTACCTATTGTAATGAACTATGTGCTGAGCCCAAGAAGATGAAAATATGAAATTATGCTCCCAGTGATGTAACACTATGTTAGCATATGCTGAAGCACAAGAGGCACCCATCGCTACACACCTTTCTTTTGTCTATACAGCTCCCCATTAAAATAAATGAAGTTATTTTCGAGTACTATCTCCATAAATTCAACTAGTAGGCTGATTATCTTGGGGCCAAGACCAGATTCAGAAACCAAGGCTTCATTGAACCATTCTAAATCAATTGAATGTGGAATACTGGGAAACAATTCCACTATATCAATAGTTACCATCAAAAGATCAGGTTTAAATAAAGTGAGCTCTATGCCCTTAAGGAAATCCCAAGAATCCTTACAAACATGATGTAAAGAGGAAATAAACTTTTTGATGATATGATCAATAAATTTACCTTGCGGTTCTGTAATACTGCCTGCTCCAGAGACTACAGGCCTAAATTTCAATGGATCTAGGCCCTTGTGGGTCTTGGGTATCCCAAAAATAACTGGGGTTTTGGGTTTACTAACATGCAAATAATTAAATAACCTTTCATTAATCGCTCCCTGGAGTAAATGGTCTGATAACAAAAAGTTGATCTTTGAGTAAGCAAGGTTCATCTTGTTCCTAGAAATCAACTCATATTGCTCAGTGTTCTGCAACATATTATAAAGATGCGCATCATATTCACAAGTATACATAAGGACCACTCCCCCTCCTTTGTCAGGTTTCATAACCCTACAACCCTCACTCTTAAGGTAATGAATTAACTGATGTGACTCAAAACTCAAGTTGGTAGGTGGAAAATGTGGTTTAGAAGAATTTTGTTTCCTCAAATCAGCCTCTACTAATTCTTCAAATACCTTGAGAGAGGGGTGTATGGGAGGGTTAAATGTACTAGTTCTTGTAAGCCCCTCATTAGTGTACGACTGCCCTTTGAAATACAAAGACAGATTTAAATGTCTAATAATTTTAAATCAACTAAAGCGTTAGTTAAATTCAAGGAGCATGATGGTACATACTGAAAACCCCTAGTAAAAAGATCAAAAAAATTCTGGGTCAACATCATGTCTGTGAAATTATAAATAATAAAATTGTCTTTTTTCAGGATGGAATAGTTGTTACCATGAGTGTTGGATATATTGTCCACACACTCAGTCAATAATGCTAAAAAAATCTCGCTACCTGCGTGTCCTGTTCCAACCCTGCTGCTGGTACATCGTGCCCCTCCCCCCTACTCTGCCCGGGAGATACTGAAAATCCTGGAGTGACTTTTTCCTCCCCTTCTCAGCTAAACGCTCACTCCTCCTGAACACATTCATCAAGAGCAATGCTTCTGCCTTTATTCGATCCTTTATACCTTATACAAGGGAGAGGAAGTGAGATGTACATTTAAAAACCTCACTACAAGAATGAGAAACATTTTAAACAATGTCATGTATACATGATTTACATTTTACTGATGTGACCCACGTGCCAGGATTCATGGACAATGCGCAGCACATGCTTGTTTTGGAATCAGCAACCATCAGACAAGAGTACGATATGACCAATTCATAATCCCAGGAGACACACCTGCCCACTGAGCACAAACACACAACAGAAAATATTTGAAAATGACTGCATAATGGCATGAAAATGGATCACGAGTAAAATGTGGTTCTAACAATATTAGAATGTATGTAACATGAACAAAGTTGTTACAGTCATCTATAAAGGAAACTGCACATCACTGTACACCTAATTATAAAGGGGCCAGCCATTCCAAAAATGTAATCGTTGTAGATAGCGATACAGTGGCCATTGGCAGCATACTCTAGTCCTAAGTGCAAGTAGTTCCTATGTATACAGAAAGAACCATCTGTTAAGGTACCATCCATGGTCACTTTGCTCAAGAATTCTGACAGTCAATAATAGGGGGACAAAGGGCCAAAAGGGACACATTTTAGCTATAGCTCTTTTAAAATTGGGAAGTTGCTAAAATAACAGGCTTTGTGTTATGCATTTTCTGAAGGATAGATACATCTGTCATTATTCAGTTAGCGCAATCCTTAATGATCTGCCAGAAAATTAAACATTTTACAAGGAATAGACCAAATCTATTAGGCAAAAATCTAGATATTCTCCGAAAGTCTGGACAATTTAGAGCTTTGTTGACTTATTCCATTTTCAATGACCAAGAGATTATTGGTTATTTTAGAATCATTAAGACACAAAACTGGAATAAAACAGTCCGTACACCACTCCGTGTAGAAAATAAAGATTTAATCCACAAGGTATTACCGCTTTCATCTTAAAAACTTTTAAAACTTCATGAAGCTTATAAGGGTTTATATGTAGAAAAAAAAATGTACCTTCAGGAAAAGGATTTATGAACACACGAATGACAAAAATATTAAAAATACCAACTAAACCCCCATAGAGACATAGTATTGCATGCGTGCATTTTACATTGTTTCAGTTTGCCATTCTGGAAATTACACCCATGAGTCATAGCACAGGTGCCTGGAAAGAGTAGATACAGTACAAGAATGCACATCTCGTAATTTAGATTAAATGCAACCACTCAGTTTTAGAGTTTGCATGTACAGTCTACATATAAAAACATTTGTGTTGAACATTGTGCCAATAAAAGTTAATATTTGATAGTTACTATATCTTGGTAGTATCAAACGGGGAATGGTTTTGAGATTTAACTATATGGTTAGTATTTACTTTACTCATTGGTAGATTTAATCACATGATTTAAGTTAAGTTTTATTTAAATTGTTTACTAGATTTATCTTGGTTCTGATGAAGTCCCTTGATGAATACCATTTGTATGAAAGGGCTTAACCAACTTCAATAAAGCTACATTTCTTCAGTAGTTCAACTGTGTTACTTTTTGGATTTGGTGCATTTGATTCAGATACACTTTGGTATAATTGTGGTTACTAACATTCATTCCTTCCCTGTGCATCAGTGTAGTGCTGCTTAGCTGCACAAGCCTTACACAGAACTGCAGTGCATCCCTATTAATTCTGTCCTTGATAATGTGCCTTGAAGTGCTGTAGACGAGAGTACTAAAAACCTGCAAGTGAAACAATGGGCTGTAGTAAGACTACCTTAAACTAGAAAGGCCCAGATAAAGACATGCATGCATAAACAAGCATGCATCCAGCTCAGAAATGTGCACACATGTTGACCTTATCAAAACATACAGAGCTGCACACACTTTTAGGAAAAAACATTCTGTACATACATAAAAATATTTCAAGCTTGGGCATTAATGTCTTTGTAGCCTGCCAATATAAAAAAAAATTGTACTTACTGTAATGTAGTTTAGTGTGTTCCATGCATCAGGTGCTCTCTCGGAGAGCCAATTACTACATCTCTCATTCCTACAGAATCTTCTACATAGGTTGTCTGATGATTCTCTACTACCTTTTGTTGACCCCAAGCATTCCTAGAGGTAGTTGTCTCTAAATGCCCTATATACCTGAATAACATCTCCCCTCGAGTATTCATATGAGAGACTGTACAAGTTCAGATATTTTAGTTTTTCTTAACTTAAATTTTCACATCCATGGATGCCCTTGGTATTTTTCTGCTGTACTCGGTCCAGTTTACTCAAGCTTGCTTTTTTATAAGGTTTCCATGTTATTCCATACTCAACCTTGGATCTACTTTAACAAACAAGGACTTCATCATTTCCTAAACTTTATCAATCTTTTTTATGCAACCTATAATATAATAACTTATCATTAACCAATTGCTCGATATGATTAGAAAAACTCAAAGCTGGATCTACCCATATACCCAGGTCCTTAAATGAATCTACAGTTTCAATCACTATGTGCTGGATTAAGTATTCCTCTTTCAGTTTACATCTTCCAAATCTCATGTGCTTAGTTTTTGATGCATTTATCACCATATTATACAATGTAATGATTTAAAATGATGAACCTACTGCCATTCACAATAAAAAAACATAGCTCAGCATGTATGAAGGGGCAAAGTATGCAGACACACAAATAGATATAAATACAGTCAAACAGAACCAATACACAGACATAGACTCAGATTCCCCAAATATGTATTTTAAATGTCTAATTTTCACAAGACCTTCTAATGTTATAAAAAAGATTTTATAGGAGTCAAAAGGCAACAAAGCCTTGAGGCCATTTCTGCATTGTCAATACCCACATTAGGCCTTGCTTCTCTTTTCAAGGAGAACCAGATTAGTCATACCAGGGAAAAATTTGTGAATATCCATCCAGTTGTCGAGCTTGTTTTTTGAAGGCAGAAAATGTATCACACCGCTTAATTTGTTGAGGGGGTTTATTCCACAGAAGAGGTAGGCACTGCAAATCTATCCTTCTTCCTTGTCATATATTTGGAGTAGATTTATGTCCCTGAGGCACACAAATTCTTAAGCTTCTAGATTCTCTACAGCCCTACAAGTGATCAATAGTTGTAACAATAATAAAGCATGCAACTCTGCTGCTTTTCTCTTCTCACACTAGCTCAAATGCACTCTGTACAAACTTTTGCTGCAGAAAAGACATGAAATTCCGATGCACTAATACTGGTATCAATCATAGGTATGTACTAAGCTAGCTGCCCTTGCAATCCATTTTAAGCCTAACCAGTTTAACTTTTTTGTGCTCAAATTAACCTATTCTGTTTGGACAAAAACTTGTCTTTACCCATCCCATGGTTGATTATATATTACACCAGATGAGAATAATTGGGATCCTACCATAGATGATTTGAGGGTATCCTTGATGGGGTAAAGCATTTTGGAGCTCCCTCTGTCCATTAGTGGTACAGAGGCTAGTCCTGGGACACATTTTCAATTGCATGCTTGAATGTAGACAGGGATGAGCTTTGTTTTATGTGGATGAACAGCCTTGCTCACGAGTAGCAGCATCACCTGCAAGACACAGCAGTCCCCCAAAACCATTCTACTGATGTCGCAGAGGAGATTTAGATCCCTAGACTGAGTACTTCTGATGTCATTTGCCTTGCTGATCTTCACTATTTGGTCAGAGGATGCCTTGTATGCCAGACCGGCACAGGTCACATCTTAGCTTTCTATACGACAGAAAGTACACTGACAGGGCTCTGAGTTTTTCCACGTAGGACATGTTGTTTAGGGCTTGCATCCTTTTAGTAAGTAATCATTGTGGGCATTCCAGTTGTTGCGGATGTCTGAAGAGATGCATGCCAAGGGGCATTACATTCAATGAATGGCCTAATGAGGGCTGGGTAAAGGGGACAATGACATCCATAGATCTAGACACAATCTCTGTTTATATGCTGTGCAATTCAGAAGCCTTTTCTTATAACAGTGGACATATGTTGGTCAAATGTTAGGACACTTGCTACAAAAGTTCTCAAATCTCAAACAATCAGGTCAACTCTTAGGGATGTATTGTCAATGTGGTGGGTCCCTGGGGTAGACAACTTCCTAAAGTATGCAATAATGCATTTTTTTGGCATTTAGTTTCAATCTACAATTTTGGCATCAGTTACTTATTTCAGACAAACCTTCCTGCAGGATGGCCAAGTTACTTGGGGATTCAATGACTGCTCCAAGCTTGCAAACACAGTCAGCCAAAGCCCTTTGGTATGGGGTTTTACTTCAGAAAAGTACATACCAAACAGGAGAGGTCCCAGCACAGAACCCTGGAGGACTCTTACTGGTGATTAGTTCTTCCCTAAATTGATTTTATGCATTTTGTCTGTAGGCCAGTTGGCAATCCAGAAGGGGATATTGGGGTGGTGGTATTGGGGTTTATTCCCAGTTTACTTTTCTACTATGCCTGGGTGGGGAATTGTGACAAAGCCTTGGCCAGATTGCAGTATGCTGTGTGTACTGTTTTGCCTTTAGCCATTGCTTTGGTGACCTTTTAAAAAAATCCAGCAGGCTGAATAAGCATGATCTGGACTTGAAGAATCCAAGCTGAGATGGGTCCAGTGTTTGGAGGTTCACTACATCCCGATTAATTAGTTGCATGATAAGTCAGTATGTGCCATTGCGTACAAGTTATTTAAAGTATCACTGTAATATTATTGTTATAACAGGAATTGAATTTTTTTTCTACTTGTACTTCAGTTAATTTAGTTCACAGACATCATGATGCGGTCTAAAATTATAACAGAGCAAATGCTAATAAAGCCACTTTTAAAAATGCAGACACAACTAACTGTAAAAAGCAAATACAAACTGTACGTCCTTTTCAAGGAACTTAAGTAAAGCAAGAGATACTGGGGTTAAGGCTGTGCAGCAGTATCAACCAACTTTGTACAAGTAGGACAGATTGAAGCTTGTGCTCATACACAAGTCTGTTTTACATCCTCGGGCCACAGTTTATAGACTAAAGAATTGTATCATGAATACATAGAGTATATAATTAAGCAATAAACATAACTGGGTGTGGATAATGATGAATTTACCCACAGTTTGTGTGGTTTGATCATGAGGGTGAAACTCCAGTGATTAAACAAAAACAGTGGGTAAATCCAAGACTACCCACACTAAAGTGGGTTATTGCTATTATACAATTACAACAAATTGCTTAACTTTCTTAAATAATGTCTTTGTATAGTGGTGCTGTAGCATTCCTCTGCATTATTCCATGTTCTTCCATGCTTGCTAATATACTATGCATGCATATGGGACTTAACATTCTCATGTTTGCAGAGTACATCTGTGCTATTCAAGAGAAGCAATGCTTGCAGAGTACATCAGTGCTTTTCAAGAGAAGCAATGGAGAAGATAGAATCTCTGTAGCTTTTAATAAAGAAACCTGGACAAACCCCAACATAATGGAGGAAAAAAAAGTCCAAAAATAAGGAAAGATTTTATTGCACTTATAAAGTTGCTTGAAGGAGAAGTTTTGTGCTAAGAGAGCATTTTCTGAAGAACATGAAGCCTAAACCTCAAATGTCTGTCATTAATTACGGACTTCAAATCTCTAATGGCTTGCCAGAAAATAAAAATGCATCTCTTATGAGGAAGACAGCAAAACTAAGACAAAAATTTGGACATTCTGTAAAGATTCAGACAGTTCAGAGGTATGACAATCTGCAGAGATTTTAGGAAGAACAGCAAAGAAATAGAAGGAAAACGGGTACGTTTTTGTTTCTTAGTTTTCCAGAAAGTACCTGATTTTTCTTTTAATTTTGTACTGTCCTCCAAAGCATATGCCAATAGAAAAGTCTGTCCGCCCAATGGTATTTCAGCAGCCAGACTTTTTGCTATTGTTATATGCTCAGTTTACAATGGGCACACTGGTTGGGCTGAACAATAAATCAGTGTGTACATTTCTGAATACTAATGAGAAAATCACTGTATAATCCAACTTATAAAAAAAATGTAGAAAAAATTAAAAATGATCCCTATATACAGCACTATACAAAGTAAAGCATAAGTTACAATTCTCTCCTTCTGTAGCATATCACTGCTATTTATCTTCCTCAGGACACATTTTCAGTATGCATGTATTCTTTGCAGTACTTTCTGTGGGAACAGGTCTTCATAACTTTTTATATTATACAGACTACCATGTTTTACATTTTTTGGCTCAATGTTGTGTGAAACCAATAGACCATTTAAGTGAATCCCAGTTACATGAAAATGACTAGCTTGTGCATCCTCAGAGTTACCTGTATTAACCACTGGGTTGCAGAGGGTGAAAACCTCTGTAGGTGGGTAGAAGGGACTTCCACCCCGACATTGTTTTTACCCCTTCTAAAACTTTTTCACTTAAGTGTGCCAGTTTCACATAGTTTTATAGCCTTTCCTTATTTTTGTCTCACAGGTGTCATATACCTGTGGAATTATACAGGGATCCACATATCCTGGTGCATTGCATCACTCATGGATGCGTATCTTCCCTGCACTGCAGCTGTAAACCTATTAAGATATTTGGGCTTTACAACCATTTTACAGCATAGTGTCAGTCACATCTGAGACTGTCCCGTCAATAAAATACTTCTAACATTACCAAAAATAATGGGGAGGCCATGAAGTTAAAATGCTTACAACATTAATAAAATTATTTAAACACTATAGATGAATAAAGAAAGCTCATAACAGTGCATTTAAAGCATGATAAAGAAAGCAAGCCAGAATGTGTCACTGTAAAGCATTCTACATGCTCTAGCCAGATATTCTGAAAGCAAATAATTCAGAGTACAGCCAGGAAAAGACCACACTGAAGGAGAGCTGGAGGAAGAAAATATGAGAGAGAGAGAGAGAGAGAGAGAGATGGAGGAAAAACATATGAGAGAGAGACAGAGAGACAAAACATTGCCAGAAGAAAAAAAAAAAAAAAAGAAAGAAAACTTTACCCCAAAAAACAAACTCAAGACTATAGGGCCGCAAGTTATCAGTCTATTTCAGAGGTTGAAGAAATTATCAGAAGTACCTGCTTACAGTGTTGAATGACACTGGCACAACACAAATGATTTTTTTTTTTTTAGTTTATGACCACAGTCATCCCTTAAGTTTCTGCCTTCTGCTAATAAAACAAAAGTCCTCAGATTTGGCACTTCAAACTCTGTACAGTGCACACTGATAGGACTTTTCTCAAGTGGCAAATGCAAACCTTGAAAACAAAGCTTGTGCTATAATGCACAGGACTAAAGGTACAGACTGGTAATGGCTGTCTTCCAATTGCCATCAACTTGCTGTCAAAGTCTCCACTTCCCTGATGTACGACTCTACGCAAGTCACTGAATCTGACATTGAAATCTCTACTGCAGTTTTAGCAATCGGTACTAGCCATTGCCATAGCTATCAACCAGTCAGGGATAAAAGCTCAACAAAATTATGGACAGTTCAAAAAATAAGTCAGACACAGTCAGAAACACTTAAAATGTTAGTACTATGCGGTCTGTCTCTGTCTTTACCTTTTTTTCGGAAGATCGGTAGTCGGATGGCTTATCAAAGCCATTTATAAATACGGAGAATGAGAGCGAAAGAATTTAGTGACAAAGCCCAATGATGAATGGTTCAGGCATTAAACAAGGCACAAAACAGACAGAGAGGGACGTCGTGGTCTGGGCCTAAATAGGTGACGCAGTAGGAATGAAAATCTCCGAGGTACTTGCTTTCCACAGACAAGACAACTTTTTCGGACATCGGTTGTGCAAGAAAAAAGGATCCTCAATGGGGTACTTGACTTTAGAAGACTTCCGGATTACAAACTCGAATGCTTCTGCTTCAGGATCCTGCTCGGCAAGAAAGACTGGTGTAATGGCGTCGGCTGCCTGTTTTATACCCCTGATGACCTGACATCATGGAAGAAGCGACAGCAACTGATGCAGAAATCCCAAGACTCTAGTATTCGGGCCGACTGAGGGATACCTGCAGGCAGATAACCCAAGTGTGATGACTGCAACAGTGAAACACAAAGAACATCACTTAAAATGTCACTATTATTAACTTGAGATACTGACACAAGAGAATGTGTATTAATATCCACCAAGTAAAAAGTCTATAATTATTGTAAAGATTTATGAAGTGTAACATCACTTTTTTCCAAGGTTTCAGAGCTATTAAGGAGGGTCAGAATTAAAATGAGTCAAAATAAGGGACAGTTGAGAAGTATGGCCATTGCCATACACGGATGAGTAAATTGTTTGGACTTGGTACTCTATACCCTAGTGTTTAGCCTTCTGTATAAAAGGACAGGTCACTGCTGCTCACAAATCATGAAATATTTGTTCCTGCAAACTCCAGCATGCATGCATCTTCTTTATCTCTCCTAATACCTGCCCTAGTATCAGTTCCATGGGCCTTGACAACAGCCCTGACCATCTTCCAGTAAATGCAAAATACAGCTTATACATGCCTCTCCTGAACCTATTCAGAATTACACTGGTTAGGTACCAGATATCTGCAGGGCTGCCAGAGTGGTGTCTCTATACAAGGGTAACCCCACCACAATCCCTGGGAATTACAGATCCCAAAGACTCATTAGAATTTATCATACATGAACCCAAAAACAACAAAATACATTTACAGGCTCCAGACCCTACTCAATTTGGGTTCATGAATGGCAGCCATTGTATTCTCAACCAAATTCACAAGCTACTGAAACAATTGGCAAAGGTCAGTTTATCCATATCTTTAATTTGGGAGTTGGCATAATCTTTTATGCTTACAAAACATTAACCTTTAAACACAGGATGAATATAATGGCACTCAGATGGTACCCAGTCAGTGAAGACTGGTAGCACCTCTTCAATAAAAAGAGCTTCAGTAGCAGTGTCTCACAGGGCCGTTTTCTGTGACCTCCAACATTTTAGCATCCACCTCAATGACGTGAAGGCAGAAGTCGCAGGTTTTTAGATGACCAGGTGATGTCTGCAGATTCCTGTCGACTCTAATGAAGTTTCACCAATAATAAAAGAGCGGGAAAATACCAATGCCTGGCATACTGAACAGACTCAAACTCAGTACTAAAAAATAAAGTTCAGTTTTATTTAGGAAACAAGGCTATCCTTGTTCAAATAATATTCACATAACATTAACATTAGAGATACAAATGCTTCCAAAATTAACACACTATCCTTTAATGGCCATATATCAACCACAGTAAGGAAATCATTCTACCTTGCCCAATTAATTTCCAGGGGAGTATATTCTGTCACAAAGAAATCAGAATTGAATTGATACTCCCTTCATTAGACAACTCATTGATTACAACCCCTCTGCCCATTTGGCATGTGCCTCTACAAATACCTCACTTAATGGCCCAAGATTTCTTAACTAAGAAAAAAATATATACAGGACTAAGTCCCTTAAGCTACCTGCATAGACTGAAGGCTGTCGCACTGCATTTCATATAATACAAGCTCCTGCACGGTGACCTTCACTGAACCACCAATGGCAAATAAGGTCCTGTCATACTAGATTTCTTTCTCCTTCATACAGCTGGTAGTATTAAAAATATTCTCACCGTGGGTTATAATCTTCATTGCCACACAGTAAGAGCCTGCTAGTATGATACAAAAATAACCCATTGAATTCTTTACCTAGTAAATGAGCTTACTTGCATTTAAAACAATGTAACACATTAACCAGCTTTAAATTTTGTCTTGAAAATTACATGGATAATTGCAAATTCACAACAGGGGTTTGTACTATGGTTCAGCTTGGAAAAGATTGCTAGCATACCGAGTAGTTTAGAAGCTTGCTAATGCACCTATAAAAGGTCTTCTGATTTGCTTTGCAAAAGTACTCTGGTTATGTTTGACAACATGCTTAGTCAATACTTCTAAACCTAAAATGTAACATCCTGAATATCTTGCCCCCAAAAAATTGCTGTGCAAGAAGAGATACATTTTACATGCGTACTTTCAAAATGTCTAAAAGCTACACGAGATCAGGGTTTAAACCAGTATGTAGAGAACAAAGTGTTGTTTTTCTTTTGGCTTTTCCCGGTTAGGGATCGCCACAGCGGAACTTCGGTCCACTAATGATTGGCATTACATTTTTACAGTGCCGAGGTGCCAGCTTGACACCCAACCTTCAACGAAGGTGCACCCATTCACGCATATCTTTCGAATGCTACTCAACCGCGGGGAGGGCATACAGACTCTACACAGAAGGTGCTCCAACAGAGAATTGAACAGGAGAACCTCTTGCTGAGGCGACAACGCTACCGCTGCACCACCGGGGCTACATGTAGAGAACAAAGTATAACATGTATGATACAGAACAATACAGTGCATAAAGACCAAGCTTAACACACAGCAAGTCAAGAACGTTTGCAAAATGCAGTCAACAAAAAACATCACTACACCATTAAGATGTATTAAGTGCTGAATCTTTTGTTTACATGTCAGTTCTGGCCACTCTGTTGTCTGCAGGAAAATGTTCTAAATTCAAAGTTTCTAAAAGTGCTGTTCACCCTTTGTCTCCACCTGTTGACAGGATACTGAAAAGTGAAACATTGCAGGCAGAACAAGTTGTGCTTTGCAGATCTGTAAAGGCTCAGCTTTATGGCACAGTGCATAGTGTGCTAGCTGACAAGACTACAGAACCATTTCAGAGTAATTTGAACTTTCGGCTCTTCACGGCACTGCATTCTGTGCAGTGAAAATAGGGGGAAAGGAAGAATTGAAAGGAGCAGCAGTATTTAAAAATAAAAGAATGAAAACCTTAGCACATAGAAACAAAAAAATGAAGTCGAGGAAGTCTGGACTACTCACTTAAATATCAGCAAATCACAGAAATCTCCAATACAAATGCAGGGTCTTGGGACAAGCAGTTAACTACAGTTACACTTATTTTTCTTAAAGTGAAAATACACTAACTAGTACACATTGTTTCATTCAGAAAGACATAAAACATTCAAGTTATGTATTATGACTTCACTATAATACAGTAAAATGTTTTCACTCTTGCCCTGATCACATCAAACAAGTTAAGGTATTTTTGGCAAGGTAAACATACATGCTGTTAAAAGTAGTCCTTGAATAAGTAATATTATGTTTCAACAAATTTGGTTCAGTACCAGTTTAATTCATGCTGTTTCCACTGTCTGTTATGTCAGATCTGCAGCTTACTATGCGTAGCTAATGCTTACATTTATCCATCTGGTTTCTGAACGGTCTCCCCTAGTTAAGGCCCAAAGAGCTAACAAACTTAGTAGGCTTCCCCAGACTTTCTCATCCACAGTAAATTTGACTTATTTCTTTACAGGTTACTGTGCATTTGGGAAAGTGAAAATATAGTTGTGTAACAACTTACCACAACAGTCAATGTCTTCCTTATCTCTACTGGAGTACTACTTACTACAGGGTACCCTGTCAAGGGTAGCCATACATCTGGCCAGCATACCAAAGCCCAGACCCTTCCATGTGTTATACATCAGACACATGTCCCATGTCCAAAGCATAAGTTATGTACTGGCATACCAGCAAAATACCCTCAGACGTGAACTGCCCCAAAAGAGGAGGAGCAGCAAATGAGGAGCAAAAAGCCCATGGTACATGTACATCCAGAAAAAAAAAGAAAGAAGTCCCCTTGGTCAAAGGAAAAACCAGAAACCCATAGGGGGAAGAAGGGATGGACAGAATACTGCAGTGACGAGTAGGACATCTGTTATGGTTAAGTTCTTACATAGCTGTACTATGTCCCTCCTTGATCACTGTTGCAGTTTTCCTTAGCAAAGGAAGAGTACTAAAGCTACTGTAAAAAAAATAAATAAAATAACTAAATAGAGAGAGTGAGAGAGAGGAGGAAGGAGGAAATAAGGAACCCTCCAAAAATCATGGAGGATGGAAACAGCAAAACCTGTTCCGGTCACTTGAAAACACATTCAACTTGTAGTGCCTGGTAAATGTACACACAGAAGACCAAGCGGCAGCTGCCAGAATGGATGTCATACTGAAACTCTTAAAAAAGAAACAGACCTAGTAGAAGGAGCTCAAACAGAAGTAGGAAGCTACCTGCCATGAAGACAGCAACAAAAAGGAAGTGGTTTTAAAAATACAAGAAGAAATGGTGTGCTTGGAAACTGCCAAACCCAATTTCTTAAACTGAAAAGAAACAAAAAAGTGAGTCAGATTTACTATTATCTTTAGTCCTATCTAAATAAAATGTGAGCTGTCTATGCAAATCAAAGAATGGAGGATCCTCCTACTGCTATTTTGTGGGGAAGGAAAGAAGGAAGACAGATGGTCTGATTCAAAGTGATCATTGACCACCTTTGGTATAAAAGTAGGACTGGTTTAAGACATACACTGCCTCAGTGGAAAACTAGAAAAAGAGGAACGTGCATAAGAGTCTGAAGTTCAGAGACTCTCTTGGTAGAAGTCACAGCCACCAACAAGACAGGTTTCCAGGTAGACAATTTCAAAAAGTCGAAGTAGCTGCTGGTTCAAAAGGCGGCTAGGTTAACTTTTCAAGAACATAGTTCAGGTCCCAAGGAGGAAGAATGTGTTTTCTTGAAGGCCTAACATGAAGGACACCTTTAGAAACTGCTGCACCTCAAGTCTAGAAGAAAGTGATGGTTCCAGAGTCAGAAAGGCAAAAATGGCTGACAAATGAGTTATCAGAAGAGTATGCCAAACCAGAATTGAGCAACTCAAACAGGAAGAAACAGTAGGGATACCCACCAAAAGAGGGTGTCCTCATTGCTATGACACCAAAAAGAAAATCTTTTCCCACTAAGCAACAAAAGATCTTCTAGGAGAGGTTTTCTTGTTACTTACAAAACCCGAAGCAAGTCCTCAAAAAATGGTGCCTAAAAGGAATCAAAATCATACCAACCAAAGCTTCAGTTTTAAAAAGAAACTACAAATGGCAACAAACCCAGTAAATCTGATAAACCAAGGTAAAAACAAAAAAATAAAAAGGAACCACTGCATAAAAACACTTTATTGCAAAAAGCATTTGTAAGTGGCCCTTAACCAACTGAGAGGGGACAGGGAAAGACAAAGGGATAAGGGAAAATGAACTGACAAACGAAAAACTGAAGAAAAGAACACACTGTGAACATGCACCAACACTTCACTCAGCTCGATGAAGAAATAAATGTAAAAAGCTGTTCTTATTCACTTTAATACCAAAACAAAATTAAGTGCTTTTCGTGTGGGAAATATCCAAACTTCTTCAGATGTAGAGCAAGAACAATATCAGTTCAGCAAAAATCCACCCTATATCATGAAGAGGCTGACTGTTTTTGTTCTTGCTCTACATCTGAAGAATTTGGATATTTCCCAAACGAAAAGCACTTAAAATTTGTTTTGGTATTAAAGTGAATAAGAATGGCTTTTTATATACATTTCTTCATCGAGCTGAGTAAAGGGATAAGGGAGCCTGAACTATGGAAAAGGGAAGCAAACAGTCGGACAGAACCTGTTTTGTCTTGAAAAGGAGCTTCTGAGAAAGAGGAGTCTGAGTAAACTTAACAGGGGGTACATGCCTAGAACCCTTTTTACTTTTAGGTGGAGGGCAAAGCTGTCTACGTACAAAAGTAGATTTGGATGGATAATTCCTCTGGAATTTAGGGATAGGACATACAAAAATAGGTTTCAATTCTTGCAAGGCCTTGCCTTTATCCTGGATGGACTTTAAAAGCTCATCAGCAGCAGAACTAAAAAGATTATCAAGAGGAGCCTCCAACAGCCTTAATATCATCAGGCACAGGCTGGAGATGAATCCAAGAGTACCATCTCAACTAGAAGAAGCATCAGCTGCACCATAACTACATTTAATACAGTGGTGAGTCATTAGAGAGAAAGAACCCAGTAAAGAAAGGGTTGAGACCTTCCCTTCGGAATTAAGGTGGTCAGACATTACTTGAGAAGCTTGAGATACAAGGGCTAAAACATAACTGGTCATATGAGTTTGGTAACCGATAGCCCTAAAAGCCAGGGCATAAACATACTAGCAACAGACCATCTGACTTAAGTTACATACAAGCTGCCTATTTCTTAAAGTTGCACTTATGGAGCTTCACACCAGATGAGGTCTATAAAAACGGAAGATTTGTTAAATGTCATGTACTTCTGGAACATATTTGATCATTGTGCTTACCATGTACTGCATATGTACTTGTACTTCCCAGACTGTTCCTCAGAGTATGAAATGACAGGAATATCAGAATGCTATATTTTTTTAGTTGCTCTAAAAACTGTCAGCTTACCTGTCAAGCTATACAATGCTCATCCCTAAATGACAGCTGAGGAACTCCGGAGACAATATTCTATAGCATTTTCCTGTGTGTAATAATCAAGCGGAGCATCAGCTGCTTGGTGTGATATAACCTCCCCTCTCCCCAGGGCTGTGATAGCCATGACAGTTTTCAGGGTATGGAGAGGATGGAAAAATGCAAAGCAGAGTAACCCAATGGTATCATAAGCATTCACCTTCCCAAAACGGAGAAGTGCATGGTTGCCACTCCTCACCTTCTGGCATTTTATGTTAAAATGCAGATGCACATAAATTCTGAGAACAAAGGCCTGTCTCAAAGTCACGGCAATAGTTCATGTATTTTAACCTTCTGAGAAGAAAGGAAAGTGCTGGCAGAGGTCAGGAAAAAGGCAAATACAACTGCTTGTTAAGAAACAACTATAACAAAAGCTTTAAGACTGGATGTTCCTATTCACTTGTATGTACAAAAAAATCAAAGTATAACGTTTACTTTATTTACTCTAGTTCTTATTTAAAATATTTGTTTGGAACAATCTACTCCTTGTTCAATCGAGAAGACTACAGCAGGTGGGCTACTGACACTAGAAGAGTAACAATACTTCCAATGCGGCTAGCAGTCCTGGATAAAGTCCATCTGACTGATTCTGCTTTCCAGTATGCTGTTTGTAAATGCTTCAATGGCACAAAACTAAATGTGCTGAACAGTTACTTATGCTGTTTATTATGGAAAATACTATATTTGCCCCTTCTTGAAAAAAGTTTGGCACCTCCTCACCCTTACAGCAGAGCAGACATAACATTTCACGAGTGTTGTTTTCATTCCGTCCTAACTCAAATACTTTTTCATGCATACCATTTCCCTCACTCATAGTCATCTTCTCCATCAGGTGTAATAGCAAACATTTTTTTTTAAATTTGACTGGTGCTGAAAGGAAATCGCATCATTTACAGCATTCTGAAACTGAAATCAATGAAGGACGAAACAATCTGATGGTGTTAAACACTATGAACTTCCTTTAGCAATACTCAGTCTATGGGGAAATGTGTACGGTAAAAGAAATGTTAACCTCATAGTGCCCACAGTCAGAGATATGGTGATCTCTGTGTCACACCTGGAGGATCAAATCATAGCATGTTTAATGTCAGAACAGTCAAGGGCACAGGATTCAAAAACCAGGTAATAAAAAGCTATATCCAGTGGAATGTGCCAAGTACTTTTTATCATTCTTAGAGCAAAAGGGTTTAAAAAGTATCTTTTCAAAATATGTGCCTCATTCAGAAACGCTGCTTATTAGATGACTTTTTAACCAAATGAGAAATTATACAGTTATGTGCTGCACTCAGTACATATTCATTTTTTGTGATGCTATGTGCAAATTTTCAAACAAGTGTTCATTAAAAATAAGAACTTTCAAAGATTACATTTTGCTTAAAAAAGTAGGGGCAAAAAATGTGCATGACTAAAGGTCCATCAGAAGCTTTCAGTGTGTGTGTGTGTGTGTGTGTCTCTTTATACACACAAACATTTTTTTTATATACATGTTTTTATATATATATATATATATATATATATATATATATTTTTTATACATATATATATATATATATCTATATATATATATATATATATGTATTATACACACATTTATATTGATAGATAAACATATAGACTTTATATTATATACATATAAATATAAAACAAGTGTGTTAATAAGTTTCTTCTTACTTTCTTGTTCCTGGAGATTGTGAGCAAGGGTGTGATCTTCCAGAACAGCAAAGTCACGGCATACTGCAAACAAAAACAAACAATGCAGAAAACAATTAATAAACAAATCATTTTTCTGACCTGCAAACTATAAATATTACTTCCTTCCTCCCACAACTATATTGACATTCGCTGTTCAAGGATTTCACAAAATCTTCAAGCACAATTCAACTTGCTGCCTGGGGAATTTAAACACATTAGTTATTTACCTGGTGTTAATAACTTCCAGCAGAACACATTAATCATGCAGTAAGACCAGCAAGTAATGAAGGACACTTTAGATTAGCTACACAGTTCAGAAAAATTAAACTTCTAAACTTAAGAGGGTAAATGGTATGTCAAACATTTCAGTTTTCTTATTCTTTTTAACCATTTAATTTTGCACATTTTACTAGTCACTAGGGAATTAAATCATCTCAGCACTGGCTAATGTGAGTTTTATAATACTTTGACAATATTTCTAGAGAGATTACTGGCAAGCAAAACTGGGATAAATGCCCAATATTCTTTAAGTGAGCATATGCAAGCTATAGGTTTTTGTTGTGAAAAAAATGTTCTAACACAGCTTATAAAAACAAGAGTGGATCCAAACATGCACAAATCACCCCAGAAGGCCAAAAAATAACTGGAGAGGGCAGTGAGAGCTAAACAATAGCCAGAGACAGCATTCAACACTCACTAGGAGGTAAAAATGCAAATACTAAACAACAGCAGTGGTAAACTTATCAGGCAACAGATGATACGTGCCATCAATGCTGCAAACTGCAAGACAAGTCTTGCACATCTGTTTTTGTGGTACAGTTTGCTTCACTGTTCAGGATGCAGTTTGCTACACTTGATGCCTCTGCTGCCAAAATCCTGTTCTGTTAATCAATCCCTTTCCAACCTGCTGCATGATTCCCTCCCAAATGTCTTAGCCTAATATACAGGATCTCCCTTCAAATTTCCCCAATAGCTTGGAACTGCTTCCGAATCAGGCACAAACTCAACATAACCCAAGGTGCACACCCGGTAATGCATCACACAGAACATCAGAATCAAAAACCTATAAAGCAGACATTCGGACCTGGCAATTACCAATACATCATAGTAATCAGCAACTCCAATGTGCTGGAAAAAAAAAAAAAAAAAAAGACATCTCACTGGACTTTGAAAACCCTCTTCTCTGTGTAAGAAAACCTAAAATTCACTCCATTGCCTTTCGCCAAGTCAAACATACCTGGAAAAGAAAGCATACCATCTGTAATTTAGTCTCCAAGACATCAAAAATATATGCAAGTTTAAATTTATAATTTAGTTAATAGATGTCTTTATAACTGTAGTGGTTCTGTTTTTGGTACACCATTTAAAAATAATTCAAATTTTTGAAAAATAAATAAATTTCCAAATTGCATAGTAATGAAGTGATAAAGATTACACACACACTCTCAACCTGGAAAAAAAAAAGTATATTGCTGTGAACCGAATGTCAAAACATATACTGAATGACGACAATGTAGTTCTTCCATTGGTTCCAAGCAATATGCAATACTGAAAATATTTTTACAAAGCTATTTTAAATGCTCTAAGAAATTTCTATGGAAAGATATATACAAATACTCTCCACTAGCTATAATATGAAGTGCATCTTACAGCAGAGAGCCATTCATCTATCCATTTGTATGTTATTTACAGTGATTTCAGATATGTAATTTTTTTTTTTTTGAAAATTTTTTTGAAAAGTGATGTACTTACATATTTTGAGTCACTAAAGAAAATCTTAACCAAATGTGTAGAAATGTGAACATTTATTTCTTCTCATCTAATGACTATGGAGTACACATGCTTACATGCTTTCCTGTACTTTAACTGGACATGTATGTGTAATTCAACATGCCAAGCAGAAATTGTAAAATGTCACTTGGTATTCAGTGACTTGTATTTGTTAACTGGGTTAGAGCACTGCACTTTATGGACCTGTTCAGGCTCAGCTCGGCAGCACTGTCAGCTCGGCAGCACTGTATTGTATCTTAACACAGAAGCCAATAACCAAGTCCACATTTAACAGGTCTTACTAAAGCATTCAGGGAATGGTATTTGAAAAATGAATGTGCTTAAGAATGTCATTCTACCATTAGAGATTTAAATGGAGCAGAATGCTGAATTTGATACCATGACAACATTACTCTCTCGATGCAAGAAGTTTGGGTCATTTTTGGGTATGGCATGTTTCATGTGACTAAAAGGTTCTCCATGTTAAAGAAATATATGACTTATTTCAGCTGCAACTATAACACAGTACAGATAACATTATTAGAAGTAATATGCGTAATAAAATTGGAGTACAATGCAATAGGTCAAATTCCCACTCCAAAATGATTGCTCAAGCCTGTGTTTATAAGGAAACATCTCAATCCTCCTCTAAAATGTTCTTAGTAAAGCTTGCAGATAATTATTTCCAGACAGTCAGTTACAAAGTTCAAATAAGACTATTATCCAAGACTTAATTTAAATGTAGCCCAAGAATAAATTAGGAAACCCCACACCATATGCGAGAGGTTACCATTGTGGGGTATTTCCAATGACAAAAAAATACCTGCTGGCGGTATCATCTTAAGGGTAAGAAAGTCGGGTTAGACACACATAGAGGAAAATAAACAAATTTGAAGGCAATCTGGTTAAAAATAGAAGAGGGGAACAACCTTCGTGTCCTCCTCCATTATAAAGCATATGGTCATGTGACCTCTCGACCTCTCCACACCAATGACGTTAGTGTAAGAGCACACATATGATCATTCACTCTCTATTATCAGCCAACACCCTCACTTGCTCTTATGCTGTATACAAATACATTTTAAGAACATATTTTTGGATAACATTTCCTTCACATTCCAAATACGTAATACATTAACTTTTCAATCTTTGATTTCGTAGCAGGTTTAGTAAAGATATCTGCAACCATGTCCATTGTCGGGCAATATTCAATGCTTATTTGTCATCATTAAGTGCTGACCTGACAGTAATGTCAACATGTTTACATCTCTGTCAACTTACTGGATTCTTCAACAAAGCGATTGCTCCTGGATTGTCCTCAAATTTCATTACTGGCACATGCTTGCACTCTCCATCCATTCCACTCAACAGCTGCACAAGGTACAGACTCTCCTGTGTTGTTGCTGCTAATGCCATGTCCTCTGCCTCACATGTAGATAAAGCTACCATTTGTTGCTTCTTTGATTTCTATGAAATAATAGGCCCGTCTCTATTAAGGCTAAAGAAATAACCTGTTGCACTACATCCCGTTTTGATCTGTTGCCCAATCTGCATCACTGTATGCTATAAGCTGAAGTTTCCCTTCAATTTTCTTATAACACAGCTCGCTGTCCAATGTACCTTTTAAGTATCTTAACACATGTTTGGCTAGTATTAAATGAGATGAGATGAGATTCACTCGGTTGTGACAAATATTGTGAAAGTTTACTTACAATCCAGCTAAGATCAGGTCCTGTGCTCGTCATAACATATATCAAACTACCCACAAGCTCACGATATTTTCTTGGATCTGTAGTTTCATGGTCACATTCAAAGTTTGTTTTTTGTTTGGAAGGGGTACTTCTTACTTTACAATTAGACCTACCAAATTTCAAGAATTTTCGTGATGCGTCTCTTTTGGTTCATACTTACTTCACCACTGTTCTGGGTAAAGTCAATGCCTAGAAAATGTTTTAGCTTTCCCAGATCTTTCATTTTAAATTTAGCTTTGAGCATTTCCTTTACATTGTTTAGTGTTTCATTGTCACTAGCTGCTATAACGAGATAGTCAACCCATATAATAAGGACTGCTTTCTCATTTTCAGTTAGTCTAGTGTATACACAGTGGTCTGCGGGGTTTTGGATAAAACTATTTTCACAAAGATAATCGTGCAACATTTTGTTCCAGTTATGTCCTGATTGTTTCAATCCGTATAATGACTTATTCAGTTTACAAACCAATTTTTCATCATTTGATTTCTTTTTAAAACCTTCAGGTTGCTCCATATACACTTCACAGTCTATAGGAGCATGTAAAATAGGCCGTTTGTACATCCATCCGGTGCAATTCTAAATCGTACTGAGCTGCCATCTGCATTAGACTTCGTACAGATGTCATACTCACAGTTGGTGCAAATGTTTCATTATAATCTATACCAGCGACTTGACTGTAGCCTTTAGCTACATATCTAGCTTTGTAAGTCTCAGTATTATCTGCATTGTCTTTCACAGTGAACCCCCCCCCCCCACTGCATTTTAGTCTTCCGGCAGTGTGGTGAGTGTAAATGTGTTGTTTTCCCTTAAAGACTTAAGTTTCTCCTTCGTGGCTATGACCCACTTTTCCGAGTTATACAAAGCCATGGCTTCTTTAAAGCTCTGCGGTGTGTTGCATATTAAAATCGGCAACAAAAGGCAACATTAACTGTCACATAATCATTTTTCAGCGTTAGACTCATAGTCCGTCAAGTATGCAGGTGGTTTTCTCTTTTAGAGTAGTGTGTATCCTGCCTTTCCTCTTCTTGCCTTATTTTTGTGTCTTGACTGTCAGCTTTTGATTCTGACTTAACGTGCACACTTCTTCTGGTACTGAGATATTCATCCATCACTTCTGGGTCTGTCTGAATCTGGCATTCAGCTACATTCTTAGTAAAGAACTTGACTAACCTGTGTCTAAGGACCCTTCCTGTGTCAGGATAATAGACCAGATATGATGGGCTGTTTTTATCATATCCGACAAAGATCTCCTTATCACATCTTGGGTCTAATTTCTTTTTATCTTGTCTGTATGCATAACACTCTGATCCAAATTCTCTCATCATTGAAAGATCAGGTTTCTTTCCTGTTAGCATGAAGAATGGGGTCTGCCCCACACACCTGTTATAACATCTGTTGCAAATAAAAGCAACAGTCATTACTGCATATGTCCACAACTCTTTAGGTAAGTCACTCTCTATCAACATACACCTTGCCATTTCGAACATCGTTCTCCAGTTTCTCTCTGCTGTACCATTCTGATTGGGTGAGTAAGGTGCAGACGTTTCAATCTTATAACATTTTTACAAAATAGTGACTGAAAGTCTTTCGACATGAACTCAGTGCTATTATCTGATCTGATACACTTTACCTTCCCATAAGGGGCTGAATCTGCAATAAACTTTTCAGTCGCCTTGACTGTATCACTCTTGGCTTTCAGAAAGTAGACAAATATTACACCCGAGTAGTCATCAGTAAATGCTAAAGTGTACTTAAAGCCATCTTTTTCTACTGGCTCAATTGGGGCTGCCAAATCAGTATGGACTAGTTCAAACAACGTTTGCTCTTGCATCTAGTTCTCTGTTTCTACTCTGTACAAATTTCCCTTGCATACAGGTTTTACAATCTAGGTTAAGTCTTTCAACTTCACCTTTAATTTTCATTCCTATTACCACTTTTTCTAATTTTGACATCTTCGAAATTACAGTGACAAAGCATTTTATGCCATGCTTGAATGTCATAACCACTCTGAAATGCATCATAATGTATCTCACCATCGTTTTCTTCATTATATGTGTCTAAATAATAGTGTCTATCACACTCTATGTCAAACCTGGTGCTGTTTTATGGATGAGATGGTCCCGGCCTGGTTTAAAGTTGATAGAGGCCCCTTTGGATGTTGCTGCCTTAACAGAAAAAATGCTTTGTGGATACATCAGGATATACAGCGCCCGATTCATCATCACCTTTACTTTGCGCCCCTGTGTGTCTAGCAGCCATACCTCTGCATTACCTCTCTTCTGCGTGTCCCCACAGGTTCTAGTTCTGTCAGCTAATTCCACAATGTGTCCTCTGGTTGGAAAGTTGCATCAAAGTATTTAAACTTTTTCAGGTCATTAATTATGTGTGACATGGCACCAGTGTCCACCATTAATCCCTTCTGTTTTAATTCACAAATTCAATGCTCATTTATTCTGAAGACAAATGTGTGATCATCCGCGTCAGTTGCTTGTTTCACATAGTCTTTCTTCTAAAGTTACTGTCCATGTGGCTAGAGTTTTTACACAAACTACACCACTGTCTCTGGCCTTTATATTCTCTCCATTATTCTTGTGCCTTGTGTCCCTTTTGGCCACAGCTACAGCATATAACCTCTACTTTTACTCTTTCCCCAAGGCCACTTACTTTCATCTCATTATCATTACTTACATTTACATTAAATTTCTCGGTATGTTCATAGCTTCTCAACTTTGTTTTGAACTCAGCTCAACTTATCATCATCTTGCATGATGTGTACTGCGAATGATTTGAAAGTTTCAGGCAACCCTTTCAGAATCATAGCAATTAGTAATCCATCACTGAGCTTCTCCCCAGCATTTCTAAGTGCCGTAATGGCAGTCTCAGCCCTAATATTGTCTGTGACACTTGCACTGGTGGCCTTCAGGAGGCTTGTTAATTCGGTGTATAGGCTAATTACCAGTGGCTTCCCTTTCTCGGCATAATGGTCTCTCATTATCTCAAGCGCTTCTCTATTGTAGGCTGTGGCTTCTCTCATGATGAGGGACAAACTTTTGTCATCTAAGAACTGTATTAGTTCTGCATATGCATTTTTCTCATCATCAGTCGCCTTCCTCCTCATTCTCGTCATCCTTTGCATCCTGCTGCACATTTCGCAAAATGGCATCTTTCAGACCTAGCAAGTGCAGGTGTCCCAGAAAGTTTGTCTCCCACAACTCTTAATTCTTCTCCTCTCCGTCGAAACATAGTCTAGGCCATCGGCTTCCTACTTCCCTCCTGGACCCATAAACCTGTTGGCAGTATCATCTTAAGGGTAAGAAAGTCGGGTTAGACATACATTACAGAGGAAAATAAACACGTGAAGGCAATCTGGTTAAAAATGGAAGAAGGGAACAACCCTCGCTTCCTCCTTTATTATAAAGCACATGGTCATGTGAACTCTCTTGACCTCTTCACACCAATGACGTCAGTGTAAGAGCACACATACGATCATTCACTCTCTTATTATCAGCCAACAATACCCTTTCTGAAGAACTTTTATAACAAAAAGCTGACACATGGTTGACATTTTCTGCATTATTGGCTCTGAAGCAAAGCAATTTACCCACTTGTAAAACAGTGCGATGAAATTTAGCTGCCTAGAAAGCTCTAGTGCCCAGGTAGCCCTATTAGTGCAATGCCCATTGAAACTTCCTGCACCACAACTGCTATCCAATGCAATCCAGAGTTGCAATTGCATATTAGAAGGGACAAACACTAAGACTGCTGTCCTTTGAAGTATTCTCTCTGAGGTAAAGATATTTCAGTTTTGGTATACATTAAGTCTTAAGGATTTGGAGGCAAAAGAAAGGGATCCTCCCTGATAAAAAAGCACTTTAAATATGCAACAGTGAGTTTCAGAACTTGCTGACATTTGTTGGAATTGCATTTTAAAAAAAGTGTCAGGACATGCAGTATTGTGTACTTTGCTTCTGAAAAGTAGCCTTATTAGTATACACCAACATTAAATTGTATCCCTGAAACAGGTGTTTTGGAGGCCACAGGAGGGCAAGCTTTCCAACAAAAAAACTTTAAAGATAAGTGCAAGTTTTAGTATTGGTTGTTCGTTGCTAGAATTGCAGTTTATATTTTAGAATAGAACCTGCAGTGAGGCACTGATGCCATAATGGTTAAAGGTCTTTACTTTGCAAGCACAAAGTACAGGGTTCAAACCTAATCTCTGACCACTGACCGTGTAGGAGTTTACATGTACTCCCCATGCCTCTGTGGGGTTCCTACCACCTCCCAAAAATTCGAACCCATCCAAAATTAACTGGGGTTGTGGGCAGCAGGATGGACTCTAGTTGGTACCTCTCAGAGATACAGAGGTGTAGAACGGCCACTTTAAAATGGAGCTAAGTATCAAACCATGCCAGGGACTCATGCTAACAGTGGGATGGGGACTGTGTGCCTCTATTGGGAACCACATGCTTGCCATAAATCCCAACAGTCCTGCATCAACAAGGTATTGGAAGACTGGTGTCCAGTTGGCTAGCCTAGGTAACTTGGGATAGTTCTGTTGAGTGAAATCTGGATGTAAAACCAATCAACCTGCTAAATATGACTTGCTACACTTAATATAGGTATACTGACGGGATGCAGCTTGGAAGTGAATGATATGAGGAGGAGGAGATGACTGGAAATCCTGTGCAATCAGGAGATGAAGTGGAAGGGCAGTACATCAAGGTCACTTGGCTTCAGATCCAGTTTACTACTCATAGGAGGACAGACTATATATGGTATGTGAGTTATGGTGTGAAAGTGTCTTCTGAAGACAGTGAGGGATGGCATCAAAACTAAAGACTCAAGGCATGTGAGTTGTGGTGTGAAAGTGTCTTCTGAAGACAGTGAGGGATGGCATCAAAACTAAAGACTCAAGGCAGGTAAGACTCAATGTAAGGAGAGAGCAGTATTCATAATCTTGGCCTATGCCCAACAGGGTTTTGATGATTGGTAAGAAAACAGTGCATCCAGACATCAGACATCAGTTGCAGGACCTACTAAATGAAGCAAGCAAGAACAACAGGAGTTAAATGTTGATAAAGGAGGGCCCAAATGCTTATTTCCAGCCAGAAAGAACAGGATAGGAGGACTGTCTGGGTGCAAGGGATGTGATAACAGGAAATAAAAGGATATTTTAGACTTCTGTTTGGCAAACTCCTTTATGGTGGGCTAATAGTTAGCTCACCAAGAAAGTCAGTCTAAAGATTATATTACAAAGAGTGGTCAACATACAACTCAGGCAGACTTTCTTATGCAGACTTCCTCCTGGTAAGGAAAGGGCACAGGGTCGAATCAGAGACTGAAAGTGATTCCAGTGAAACAGTCAGCTCAAAGCACAAACCACTAGTGCCAGAATCAGCTTCAAGCAATGGTCAGAGAAGGCTCAAAGGTAAGAAGAAAAAAAATGCTGCTCCTTAGCCACAAAATGGTATTTTAATAAACAAATGTAAGTGCTTTTTTTTTTCCAATGCTACAGATGAATTTGGGTTCTGGGCCCAACTTACCCAAAAGTACCAATGATCCAAAAAACACTGCCCAGCACTGCCCAGTGTTTCTTAATTGTGTCCTGTAATAAATAAATACATGGATTGTACTGCAAAACAAATACTTGACATGATCGGCAAAACTTGTCAAGTATTTGTTTTGCAATCCAATCCAATTCATTTATAAAAATAACAAAAACTTTATGGTTATTTTTGAAACCAACATGCAACAAAAATGGCTACACCAATGGGTGTGAAATGAAGAAATGTGGGGCCTGCCGACAATGAAGGTATATCTTGGAAGTTAGTAGTTTCCTTGTTCAATGTTGCTCATTCTTGCTTACGGTTAAAGGTAAATATGACTAACACCAAGAGGACTGTTTATACCAGTTTTTGTGCCACTTGTTCTGCTTTTTATATTGGAAAAACTAACGGCCCCTTACATATGAGACTTTATCAGCATCTTTATGCTATTAAGAACAAAAACACATCTAATGCACTTTATAAACATTCCACCACATGTCCTGGTTTTAAGAAATTTGTATTTGTTATTTTGGAAAAGGTGGGTGTACTAGACAGAGAGCATTATTTAGTATACAAAGCAACTAATGCAATTATATTACTGGCATTAACGTCTATGTCTGTATATATATTTTTTAGCTTTTAGTACTCAAAATGCACTAGAATTTTATGAAGGTAACAAAATGTTTTGTAACATTGCATCTTGCATTTTGGCGCCACCTTTCTTAGAAAGTGAGATGTTGCATAAGATGTTTTATAACATGCCTTGCACTTGGGCCCCACCGCCTCAAGGAAGTGAGGTTAATCCCTAAGGTAAGTGATGCTTTTACTGTATTTAAAGGATGTGAGGTAGTCTGTCTGATGAGGATTCTGTAGCACTGGAAATGAAAACGCTTATATTTGTTTATTAAAATACCATTGTGTGGCTTTGGAGCAGTGTTTTTTCTTCTTGCACTGTCACTTTTCACTGTTGGGCTTGGTTACTTGAAGGCTCAAAGGTAAACAAAGGCTAGGTTCAAGACCTGGAAGTTGACTGGTGTGAAAACACAGAGGTCAAGGATATTGTGATGTCCAGACTATACCCACCAGACTGTAAACAATAATGTGACATCTCATACTATCCTAGGCCAATAACTAAGAAACTTCAATCTTTACCACTGACTCCAGTGGGGGACTGTCACTAAAACAGGAGTAATATTCATCAATTCTCCCCCAAGTGCACAACAGAAACACACACTATAAACCTGGGACTGGACCGTAAACTTCTGTCCACCCCCTAAGGTAACTCCTTATTACACACTTCAGAGCAATGTGTCCCAGTTTTTAAGACCTCTGATACATTCACAAATTAAATCTCACACATACAAACACTTCTGGGAAAGCCTGTCACATATTTCCATCTGTGTCCGTTTCCCAAAATACTGCAGTAATGCTGCCACCAGAGTGTCTTCATGCCCTTTAATGGGGGTGTCCAATTATGAAAATTAAATATTAAAACAAATAGTAGGAACTGACCACAGCAGCCAGGGTTTCAGAGTGGCCTGGGAAGTTATCAAGGCAAGTATAAGCACTCTCAAATCACTAAAGAAATGCTGATTGACTAGCCACAATATAAGTTAATAAAAGTATTTAATGAGCAAAAAGATTACAAATATGAAACAGTAATTTCCAATTAACAAACAGAACTCTATCACCATGAAAATGAAATCAACACTGAAGGATAGAAATCCAACATTTAGAAAACTCTAACTGATTTAGCTGATAAGTTGAAATTTCCTAACCGAGTAAAGAACACTGTCCCTGATCTAAACTAAATTAATACAACAGAGCAAAGGCAGGCTTACAGTTCTTGGCAAGTCCTTTTTGGTTAATCATTGTACAGTATATGTGTAACTGTGCATGGCACTGCTGTAACAGCAGCAGACTTCTGTAACTGACAACAGACTACCAACCATCTTTAGCAGGCTGTTTTACAGTCTAGCCCGTCAACTGTTCCAGTTCTAATTTTATTTTCATATTTTGAAAGTCAACCAACAGCTGTTTACTAATAGTTCCTTCCTGTCTTTCAGCTTCTGACAGTAACATATAGCAACTCTCAACATTCTAATGACACCATCTGCAGATCAGCTGAATCTGAAACAGTTGGCCTTTAGAATCTTTCTTCAAAAACGTGCAGTTAGAAATGTACAAGGACACTGTTCAACTCTAAAACATTCTGTACAAATTATAAATCAACATGTAAGAACTTGTTTGAAATATCACAGCTAGTTATGTTGCCATATAACACACAGGTTAATCTGAAATTACATACAAAAACTCAGCCAAACATGCAAGCACAAATGAGTGTCTAATGTCTTCACAGATGTACTCAGGAATCTAGTACCACAGAAGAGAATCTAGGTGGAGGTGAAGAATAGCAGTGCCTCACAAATACACATGTGAAGACTGCAGATATGCAACTGAGCCAGGCATGGAAATAAGGAACATAAAGAAAGCAGGATGGTAGGATGTCAAGTCCAAGAAGTTATCAAAAGAAAGTAGTGCAGGAAAAGGTGGAGGATAGAAAAGATGGACCAGACTAAGAAGGAATACAGGTTATAGTGCAACAGCAAAGAACAATGCATCAAAAGCACTCTACCAGTTTCTATAAAGTGACTCAGCAGATGGCACTAAGAAAGTAGCATGTTTCAAGGCAAAGACACACAGATAAAAAAAATTTAATCACTGTAAACCATTCAGTAAGAGATGCCAACAACAACAACCTGGTCACCATTCCATAAGACAAAGGCAAGTGGAAAAAGTATTTCCAGCAGCATCTGGATGAAGACAACTCTACTGAAGTTGTACTACCTCAGACTGTTCACAATGAAAGAAGAAAAAGAACCCACCATAGAATAAGGAAGAACAGAAAAACTCAGAGGAAAATCAGCAGTGTCAGATGAGGCACTGACGGATAGGATCAAGATTTTAGACTAAAACAGTTCCACCCTGTACTCATAAGCAGTATGGGAAAAAAGCCTATCCCACATGACTGGGAAATAAGCATTACAGTACCAGTGTACAAGAACAAAGGAAATATTCACAACTGTGGGCAGTACAGAGGTATCAAACTCCCATCACAATGCATAAAAGTACTAGAGAGCATGACTGACATATGAATATACAGACTGTAAAGATGGGAGATGAGCACTTCAGATTTAGATCACGATGCAGCACAACTGGCCTGATGTTTGCAGTGAAAGAGGTAGTGGAGAAGAGAGATGAAACAGTCCAACTGGACATTCCTAGACTTGGAGAAGGCATATGACAAGATCCCAAGAAAGCAAATTTATGCAGTCTAGAGATGGTTCAAAATCTCGGAAACAATGGCAGAATTAGTGAAAGCTATGTACAAAGATTCAATGGCTCAAGGTTCCCAGTGGGAGTGGGTATGCAACAGGGTTCAGCCATGAACCCACTGCTATTATTTACTTATTGGCATTTGATTACTAGGAAAGTCCAAAGCGCAGGGAAAAAAGATGCAGCATATTACAATAATTTTATAATCTTCAAAATTAATATAAAAGCATTACACTTTAAATAATTCTACCATATTAAACAATTCAAACACATTGGTTATGAATAGATACAACTTATACAGCAATGATTTAATATTTACAGAATTTTTGTCAGATTAAAGTTAGTATAATACAAATAGGAATTTCAATATGAAGTGGGAAAAAACAGGGTTACTGTCTACTTAGATATAGAGTCATAGTAGAGAAATTTAATGATGCAAGAAGTGAGTGAAGGGAGAGTAAGGATGCCTAAGGTATGAATAGATACTTGTTCATAATTTAGGAATATAGTTTATACTGAGGTTGAGCAAGAACAGAGGCAGATTTTGGCTAGAAGTGTTTCAGAATGGTTTTAAAGGAGGGGAGTGAGGTTATTGACCTGATAGACTACATTAGCAAACAGACTGGAGGGGCATATCATCAAAGCTGCTGTATGTAGATGATGCAGTACTATAAGCAGACTAACAGACCATCAGGAAATAAGGGAATGGAAGGAGAAACTGAAGGCACACGGGATAAAACAGATTACAGAAGAGACAGCTGTCATGGTAGCAAATGGGTGGCAGTAAGAAGCTGAAAACTGAGACAGAAGGGAAAACAGTGGAACAGGTTAACAGTTTCAAGTATCTGGGAGGGCTGGTTGAGGTGAAGGGAAGTCTGAATCATAAGATCAAAGCTAGAGTCTAAGGGGCAGCCGCCAACTGGCACAGAATGTCAGGCCTAGTGTGTAACAGAAGACTGGCAAAGAAGATGACCATAAGGTGTACAAAAGAGATAGGACCAGTACTTCTGTATGGTACAGAAACCTTTGCAGTATATCAAAGCAGTTGAGGAAGTTAGACGTGATGAACTGCCTGAAAAGGGAGATAGGATACACACTATGCACTTCACTGAAAAACCATATCAATGATCAAATATGTCTAGCTCCCCATTTTCCAGCTACAAGATAACCACATTATGATTCATACCATTCACAAATGAATAGATATTGCAGTTAAGCACACACAATGAATACTGCCAGCAACCATTTTAAGTGCTCATCTAACACCGTGAGAGACCACAGCCTGTTACTTTCCTCCCTCTCAGATTGTGTGACCGCATGCTACTAATATGGCTTCCCACTTCTGATTAGTGTTCTTTCACTTTTAATATATCAAGACAATAATTTCTTTAGTAAATCAACTGCATTAATAAAACAATTACTGCTCAAGTAATTGGATTGTTACGAGTCTTTTTTTTTTAGTCACAGTTTTACTACTTTAGAATAAAAGGGAAGAGACCAACAATCAAAGCTCTCTTGCCACCCACAGCTTGGTCCTTGTCTATTAGGTCCAAAATAATCCCTAAAAACTCTGCACGACATGTTATTTTTCTGCATCTATTTTATATACCGCATTTTGTTCTTAAAACATTCCCTTACTATCTGTAACATAGCACATCTATTCTGTTAGTCTTAACATAACTACTGAAATGCATTTCTTAGAGAGGTAAATTAGAAAAGGTTAACATAATCAACAACCACTCTATAATGTCTCTAACCTTTTTCTGTCAAAATTATAGCATGTCTTGCTGGCTTCTTAGCACACATGGGTAAAGCCCTAATTGTGACATATACCACCAGAGTATTGCAGAATGCAATGAAAGAGTGAAGGATGGAATAGCCAAGGCTGGTTGCTAATTACTCTGGTGCCAACGCTTGGTGAAGGTTAAAAATCTCAGACAGCATATGATCTGCAGAGTGTCTCGCTCTCCAAGACCACTCTTACATGTGTGGCAGTCTTCGGTGTATGAAAGCAGATTACACAGCAGATCTGCTACAGAGAGAGTTATGTACATATCAGCCAGCTGGAGAGGGGCGGAGAATAAATATGTAAAATGAATAACTAGGGAAAAGCTAGATGGTCAATCACAGTTCAGAGAGCAAAAATGACAATTCTGACAATTACAATATTGCCTTTTCCTTTTTCGGTGATGTCCATTTCTGGGGAAGATCTAACTTTTCTTTCACATTCCACCTCAAATGAAAAGGGATCTTCTGGTGACTGCATTGCAGGAACTATCTTGGAATCTAGGCAAAGCTTAACCTGATTATTTTTTCCATTATTGTTAAAATAAAGAAATCACACAAAGCTAAGTAATTACAAAAGTGTTCGATGTTTTAACTGAATTTTGACTTTTTACAAGAAAATTAAATCTTCAGTTATTTAAGGACCAAATGAATCAAGACCAAACTACTTCAAATAACTTGATGTTAAAGAGATGTTTTAATCCCCCTTCACTCTCGTCTTTTGGCATTTGAAAAGGCTTGTTCAGAACTTTATTCTTTTAATAGGAGAAGGAAAAGATTTTATAATATATCAAGAGAAGAGTCTCACTTAATACATGAACTCAGCTGTAACAATACCATAAGAATTACAAAACCTGATAAGGGTCGGGGAGTGTGGTTTTTTTTGAGAAGATGGAATATCTTCAGTTATCTGATATTTTTCATGATACACAGAAGTATCAAGAAGCATCCAGGAATGATTTTTTTTTTTTAGCTCATAGGAAAATTAAATTATTTCCAGCTCTCTATGAGGAACTATTTATTTTTTTAAAAAACAGAACACCCACTTACACCTACATCATCTAGGATTCCAAAAGTTCACAAAAACATACACCAACCCCCATTTTGACACGCACAGTGGTCCCACCTATCCTATTTATTGAAAGATTCTTGGGATTTTTTTGTCAAAAATCAATTAAGGATTAGTACAGTGAAGCATGTTTTTCAACTACTGATCCAGTTTTGTTCACGTCCATTCCCCATCATGAAGGGCTGAATTTTACGAAGCTATAAGGAAATTGACAAGTTTGAATGATACAATGGTAAACTTTGTTATGAGTGTGATGGAAATTATTCTGGCAAGCAATTTTTTTTTGGTCCTTTTTGCTTGGGAATCCATATTTGTTTTTAATACAGAATTCTCCAAATAGTGGGTTATATATTTCTGATTTCTGGATGACATTTTCATTTTGCAGAAAGTGACATCATGGCAACCAGTACTTTTTGTTGAATATTTAAATAGTGCTACCCCATATTTTAAATTTACTTCTACCCTGTCGGGCACAAGTATTGATTACTTGGATGTAACGTTTTCCCAAGGATAGAGAAAATTGTATCTTTGTATCGAAAGTTTGTAGGAAAGATACATTTTCCAACAGTTCATATGTTCATAGATTAGTACTAAGCTAACTGCCCTTGTGAGCCATTTTAAGCCTAGCCAATTATGCCTTGAGAGACTTAAACCCTGCACCTTGTGTTTGTAAGGTAAGCACCTTAACCATTAAGCCACCCCCCAACCAGTTATTTAGATTACCATAGTAACCACCCTAGTTTTACTGAAAGGAATATTTTTAAGGGGCAGCTGTTTAGGGTAGCCAGGATGTGTTCTAACTTGGAAAATTTTATAGAAGTAAAATAATAGATATATGTTTGTGGAGAGAGGATATCCCCCCCCAACGTTTGGTACTTAACATTTGTGATGAAGTTATATCTGGATGGGGAACAAAATACAAACCACTTTTAGGGGACATTAACCTCTTAAATTCTTTAAAAAGAGGGATAGACAAAAAGATTTATAATAGAAGTATGGTGATTACCTTTGGGTCTGGCATTTATTTTTGAGCATCTTGGGACATCATTTCATAGAAGTTAGGATGCATGTATTTTTGTACTCAACTGGCTTATTGTTAACATTATTACTATAAATTATTGTTATTCTATGAACTCATTTGTTTCAACTGAATTATTCATATGCAAATCTGGTACAGTCTACCTTTCTGTTTAGTAGTATTCTAATTGATAAACTATTTAAGTGCTTTACTATGTTTAAAACCTTTGAACCTTGAAAGTGTATGGCAGAGTGCTAGTTCATTTTTTGGTTTTTACACATTGTTCAAGGTTTCTAAAAAAGTTGCTTTTTATGCCAAATTATGTTTTTCTAACTCTGAAGTCTAGAAGACTTTATATTTGGCAACAATCATGAAAGTTGTGTTCGTAATACAAAATGTATATAGCCTCAAATAACAATGGATATACAGATATATGTACATAAAACCCAAGTGTATAACAAAAATAACAAAAAAGCCTTTAGCTATTATTTTTCATAAAGAAAATATTTTCTTTATTGCATGCCTATCCCAGGGGAAGGACTATATTGGCAAAGATGGCTCACTCATTAAACCCTGGTGCAAGATGGGACTTTGAATGATTGCTTGGCTTGGTGTCTGGGATGGCCAAGGAAGCAGGACAGTCCTATAGCCCAGAGAGTGCACACAGCTACAGGTTATGCCTTATCACAAGCCCAGCCTCACACTACTGTCCACCACACTGAGGATGTAGGCCCTGAGAAAAAGCACATGTGGTGTTACTGGTACCTCTGTTCCACATTTCCACTTTCCCACGACCTGCTAAGGTGGTTCCAATCCTGGAGGTAGAACCTTGGGCACTAATGTTGGGAGAAAAGAAGTAAAATAAAACAGAAGATGTTAACAGAAGACATGCCCTCCAAAAAAAATAAATAAAAAATGTCCTGGATCCAGATCCAAAATTTAAAAAAATATATGTGACAGCATCTGATATGCCGCAGAACAATGGAATTTTCATGTGTAAACAAAGCAAAAACACTATTTATTGGCATTTGTTTACTGGGAAAGTTCACTGGGCCAAAATAACCTGTTTTCAGTGGAAGTCTGGGTAGAAAAGCTCCTCAGTATAACAATACATTAGGATATACAAGCAATATAACAAAAAAGGCAGTAATATACAAAAGTTGAAAGTGTGCAAACACATGATTTATACAGAGTTTTAGGGTTAAGAGTCACAAACTAGTCAAGTGATTAAATTATTGTACTCCAAGGGTAATACACTGAAGAAAAAGTACAGTTTTGTACCTACCATAAATGTAGATGTTCGAGGATCCACATTGCTGCAGTCATAACCTGTGGGTAGTCCGCTCTCCTCGGTCGGCCCGAATACCAAAGAGTTAGGCTGGCATCGGTCACGGTCGCTCAGATCTGACGTCAGTACGCAGTGGTACTAAAGCGCATGACCGACGCCATATCCTCAGTCTTTCTTGCCCCAGATGTCAGAAGGCTTAAAAAGAAAAGACCATAGACAAAAATAGAAAATAGACAAGGACCAATATAGAAAAATAATTACCCCAAAAGCAACACAGCAACCCCAAACTACAGAGGGAAGGAGGGAGGGAAAAATTGGCCTGCAGCAATGTGGATCCTCGAACATCTACATTTATGGTAGGTACAAAACTGTACTATGTTCTTCGTCTCACATTGCTGCAGTCATAACCTGTGGGTAGAATCTCAAAGCAAAGGTAAAGGGAGGTTGGCAAAATCAAAAAGCATTAGGAGCTGCTAACATGCCCTGTAAAACTGCAGTGGCAAACCCAGCCCTAGACTTGGAATAAAGAGGGAGATGGTAATGTTTAGTAAAAGTGTGCACTGAACTCCAAGTAGCTGCCTCCAAAATATCCTTAGTAGCAACTCCCCTTAAAAAGGCAGTAGAAGTGGCAGTAGCCCTAGTGGAATGAGGTCTGATCTCAGCCGGAACATCCTTTCCATGATGAGAATAACAAAAAGCAATACAATGGCCAATCCACTTAGAAATAGTTTGCTTTGAAACAGCTTTTCCTTGTGAACCCAAAGCAAAAGAAATGAATAACTGTTGAGTCTGCCTAAACCCTTTAGTTCTGCTCAAATAGCAGCGTAACTGCCTGTGAATATCCAAAGAATGCAAAATTTTTTCCCCTTTATTTTGGGGATCAGCATAAAAAGTAGGCAAATGAATAGATTGGTTTAAGGCCACATTAGAAACAACTTTAGGCATAAAAGTAGGGTTAGTACGCAGGGATACCCTATCCTTATGGAATATCAGGAAGGGTTCAACTGCCATTAGAGCCTGTAATTCAGATACCCTCCTAGCAGACGTAATGGCCAACAAAAAAGCAGTCTTCCAAGACAAAAACTTCAACTCGGATGTAGCTGCAGGTTCAAAAGGAGGTAAAGTAAGCTTTTCCAACACAAAATTGAGATCCCAGGAAGGAGTAGGAGCTCTACGTGGGGGTCTTATGTTCTTTGCCCCTCTAAGAAATTGCTTAAACAAAGGGTGAGAAAATAATGGTGGGTCACAATCATAGTGAGCAGAAATGGCTGCAGCATGAACTTTCACGGAGGAGAAAGACAAACCCTTGTCTAATAATTCTGTAAGGTACTGTAGTGTAAACACTCAAATTAGGCCCTGAAACATCAAAGCTCTTTGCTGTACTCCAAAGAAAAAATCTCCTCAATTTATCAGCATAAACTTTTCTAGTACTAGGTTGTCTGGCTTCCAATATGACATTCAAAACTTGTTGAGGAAGCTGCGACCCCCCCAGGGTCTAAAATAGAATATGGCAGGCTGTCAGATGCAGGGACTGTACCTTGACATTGAGGAAATGATTGCTTGCCTGGGACAAAAGGTGCGGAATTGGTGGCAAAGGCCAAGGAGGCTCCTGTACTAAACTCCTCAGCAGAGGATACCAGTGCTGACGTGGCCAATCTGGAGCTATTAGAATCATGCAAGGCTTGTCCTGTCTGACCTTCAAGAGTACCTTGGGAAGGAGAGGCAGAGGAGGAAAAGCATAGACGTGAAGGTTGTTCCAACTGAAAGATAGAGCATTCACTTTCCAAGCTTTTGGGTGAAACATCTTTGTGCAAAATTTTGGCAGTTGGAAATTTAGTGGAGAAGCGAACAGATCTATGTGTGGAGTTCCCCAAGCCACTGTCAACTGTTGAAATACATGAGGATCCAATTTCCACTCGTGGGGATCCACCATCTGTCTGCTCAAAACATCTGCTAAGGAGTTCTGTGCTCCTGGCAGAAACCTTGCTTGAAGAGTGGCGTGCAAACTCAGAGCAGTCTCCCACAAAATCATAGCTTGTCTGCAAAGAGGGTACGAATGGGTTCCCCCCTGCTTGTTGATGTACCACATGACTGTTGTGTTGTCTGTTTGAATCAACACCTGTCCTGGTTGAAGTAGATCCTTGAAAGCCATCAGTGCAAATTGGACTGCTAACATCTCCTTCATGTTGATATGCAAATGCTGTAGTCTGGGAGGCCACGTGTCTTGAATCCATTTCCCATTGAAGTGTGCACCCCAAGCCATGTCTGAGGCATCTGTCGTTAAGATCTGACTCGCCTCTGGTCGGGTCACAGAGAGTCCCTTGTTTAGGTGACATTCCTGAGCCCACCACAGAAATTCCTTCTGGATGCAAGGTATTATCTGAATGACAGTGTCCAAATCGTGGCAGTGTTGAGTCCATACACTTTTGAGATACCATTGTAGCTTCCTCATATGTAGTTTGGCATTGGGAAGTACCAGAATACAAGATGCCATGAACCCCAAGGCTTGAAGGACTGTCCTTGCAGTCAGCCTGGACAGTAGGGATAATTGCTGGAAGTATAGGGGAAGATTTCTTTGTTTGGCCGGGGTCAAAAAAGCCATCTGAGAGGCTGTATTCAGTCTCACACCCAGAAAGCACATGTCCTGAGAGGGTACTAGACTGGACTTTGTTTCGTTCACAGAATACCCTAGGCACCTTAAAACTGCCATTACATACTGTAGATGCTGAAGTAACTTGACTTTGTCTTGAGCAAGAATCAGGCAATCGTCCAGATAAGGATAAATTTGTATTCCTCTTAGTCTTAAGAAGGCTATCACAGGAGCCAGGACCTTTGTGAACACCCTGGGTGCAGTAGATAAGCCAAAGGGCAATGCAGAGAACTGATAACGAAAAGTACCAGCCCGAAAACGCAGGAACCTCCTGCAGCTGGGCCTGATAGGAATGTGAAGATAAGCCTCTTTGAGATCCAGAGTTACCATCCAGTGATCCTTGCCTAGCAGAGGCAGAAGTTGCTGCAAAGTTAACATCTTGAACTTTGGAATGTCTAGGTATGTATTGAGAATGGACAAATCCAGAATTGGTCTCCAGGTGTTTCCTTTCTTTGGCACAAGAAACAGGCGAGAATAAAATCCTAGGCCTACTTCTGACGGAGGTACCACCTGGATAGCCCCTATTTGCAAAAGTAAAGAAATCTGCTTGTGAGCCTCCAGCCTTTGCTGAGGAGGTACGTCCGGCATGCCTTTGAAAGGAGGCAAGGTGTGAAAATAAAACTTGTAGCCTCGATTTATAATGTCCAACACCCATTTGTCCTGGGTGACCAAAAGCCAATTTTGCTTGAAAAGTGCCAACTTTCCTCCTAGAGGAGCTGCCAGAAAGGAGGAATCCGGCAGCTGGAGATACAGGTCATTGGGTCTGTTTACGAAAAGGCTGACCCCTGCCCCCACCAGAAGATTGTGCAGGAGAACTCCACGTCCTAGGTCTGAAAGAACCCTGAGCATGAGCTCTGCCCCTACCACGTCTAGATCTGCCCTTAGACTGAAAATCAGAAGGATAAGCCCATCCTTTTGCAGGCCAATTTCTGCTAAACTTAGGGGGCTGCACTTGTAAAAATTCTTTAACCGTCTGCATGGACTTAGCTTCGTCCTCCATTTTCTTCAAAACTGACTCCACAGGAGAACCAAAAAGAACTTCAGATTGAAGGAGCATCAAAATTCGAGCTTTAACATGCTCTGACAAATTCTGATCCTTAAGCCAGGCGTGCCTACGAATAACTGAACCAGTGGCAGCCACCCTGGAAGAAGCCTGAAGAGCATCAAAGCCACACTGCAAGGAATGCTTACCTACCTGATCAGAGGCATGAACTAAGTCCTGCAATTCCTTACACTCTATACCCTCAGCTAAAGCATCTACCTTAGATTTCAACTGACTTAACAGAAAATTCTGATACTTCAGCATATGAAACTGGCAATTTAAAGCCCTCATAGCTAGCTTGGAGGAGGTATACACTTTTTTACCCCACCTATCCAAAGCTCTAGAATCTTTATCCAGAGGAACTGGATTCTTAACTACAGAAGCCCTGACACCCTTAGGTCCCTGACTAATAGTTTCTGGGTCAGCTCTAGGACTCTTATACAAATATTTATGAGCCTCTGGAACTCTGTAATACCTGTCTGGCTTGACAGGGGCAGGGGTAAAGAATCAGGATTAAGGGAAGCTTCAGAAAAACATCCTGAACAACATCCAAAACAGGGGGAATAGCCAAGGGCCTATGTTGTGGTAAAAACAAAATTCCCTAAGCCTCTTACGAGAATCTGAAAATCCTGATCTTCCCACTTAAAATGCTCCCTCATGGAGTGCAGGGTTTCAGAAAAAGAAAAATCCTCTGGAGGAGAAGCAGAAGGACAGGAATCCTCTGCATCCGAATCAGAATAGGGAGGAAAATCCTGAATGTCCTCAGCTGAAGACTCAGTAATCTGAGGAATGCTCCAATCCCTCCACCTCTGTCTCCACCCTAGGCCTCTTATCTGGAGGGGGCATAGAACCTCTTATTAAAGTAATCAAATCCTCTGCCATTTTCAGCATATGTTTTTTTAGGAACAGAGCCTGAAGAACTAGGCCCAAGTGTATAACAAAAATAACAAAAAGCCTTTAGCTATTATTTTTCATAAAGAAAATATTTTTCTTTATTGCATGCCTATCCCAGGGAAGGGACTTATATTGGCAAAGATGGCTCACTCATTAAACCCTGGTGCAAGATGGGACTTTGAATGATTGCTTGGCTTGGTGTCTGGGATGGCCAAGGAAGCAGGGACAGTCCCCCATAGCCCAGAGAGTGCATTACAGCTACAGAGTTATGCCTTATCACAAGCCCAAGTAGCCTCACACTACTGTCCACCACACTGAGGATGTAGGCCCTGAGAAAAAAAGCACACATGTGAATTGTTACTGGTACCTCTGTTCCACATTTCCACTTTACCACGACCTGCTAAGGTGGTCCCAATCCTGGAGGTAGAACCTTGGGCACTAATGTTGGGAGAAAAGAAGCAAAATGAAACAGAAGATGTTAACAGAAGATATGCCCTCCAAAAAAATAAAAATAAAAAAATGTCCTGGATCCAGATCCAAAATTAAAAAAAAAATGTGACAGCATCTGATATGCCGCAGAACAATGGAATTTTCATGTGTAAACAAAGCAAAAACATTATTTATTGGCATTTGTTTACCGGGAAAGTCCACTGGGCCAAAATAACCTGTTTTCAGTGGAAGTCTGGGTAGAAAAGCTCCACAGTATAACAATACATTAGGATATACAAGCAATATAACAAAAAAAAAAAAGACAATAATACACAAAAGTTGAAAGTGTGCAAACACATGATTTATACAGAGTTTTAGGGTTAAGAGTCACAAACTAGTCAAGTGATTAAATTATTGTACACCAAGAGTAATATACTAAAGAAAACAACATCTTGTAATTAAGTAAAATACTACCCAACTTGTTACAAAAATAAAACATTCATAAGCAATAAGAAATGGAACATTTTGTAGCAGTCTTTACTGAATGGAGAAAAGAGTTTTAAAAAAAAAAAAAAAAAGGGAACACAAAAAAATTACCCAATTTTGTCTGCAAACAAATCCTGATAGGAGAAGACCTCATTACAGGCAAAGTTGCAGAAAAACTGCTATATACTGCATAAATATTTAAATATCTACAAAACTAATAACTACCTGAAATAAAATAAAAATGCACTATGTTAATACTTTATAAAACCTCTTGAGTATGACAACAGAAGTGCTGAATAACAGTAAAATATGACACAAGAAGCAAACATAACAAACAAGGCATGTCCCTAAAGGCCACCAAATATACAATACCATTGCAAATGGAAAGTGTTCAAAGTTAAAATCATGGAAATAACAAGCAAACTTTTCAGAACGTCTAAATTTCTCCTAAATAGTTGTAGGAACTATCGATTTCCATCAGACACAAGGACAGGTAGAAGGCAGCTTTACTTTTACAGAAATATGAACTGCTACAGCAGCCAACTTGTATAAATGTCTACTATTGCCATTTATGAAGGGACACGTGACAGCCCATAACATTTCAGTAGATTCCAAAGCATTACCTATACCTCTTCTCACACCTGTTCTTTGGGAGGTGAAGGGGGGGGGGCTGGAAGTTATACGCAATAGAAATTATAAAAGCTAGTAAAATATGGTTATAACAAAAATGAGGTCCCTGTAAGACTGTGAAGTGTTCATAACAGCGAACTCAGAAGACCGAGATTGAACAACACTGAAATTGAAAAGATCAGACTGAGCAGGTGAATGATTATGTGAGATTGCATTACAGCTGGGTTTGGTGTTTTGCCCATTCCTGGCTTCAGTGTGACCTTAAGTAGCAGAGGTGTGGGGGGGGGTGCAAGCCCCCCATATTGGGGTGCAGGGAGGCTTGCCCCCCACTGCAAAAACTTTTATAATCAAAGTTTTCAATTTTGGTATTGTAGCACTTTGATGTTGTGCTTTTTCGATCTTCTGGGTTCACCATTATGAATGTCGATGTTATGAACATCTAATAGAGACCCGAAAAATGGCACATAAATAATCAATCAGCTAAATCCACCTTGGTGAAGTAATTGCTGAAGAAATAGTATTTCAGCATCAAATTCTGATTTACTGATAAATGGTTAATGGTAATATTAAAACAGGTATATATGAACAAGATAAAAAGTCACAGCCAATCTGAATATATACAGGTATTTCCAGGAGAAGCTTAAACATTTTCAAGTAATACAATTATAAGACAATAATTTAAACATTTTATTTTTTATACAAAACATTTAAAAATATAATTGCACCTAATAAGAAGACTGTTGCAGAAACCTGCATATTTAAGTTGCCCTGTATTTATAATTAGGACAAGTCAATGCTTATAGAAAAGTTTTATTTTTTGAACCGTTTCCTATTCAGACTATAATATACAATGTGTAAAGAAGAACTACAGACAGCGTTTAAAGTAACTTAAAATACCGCTTATATAAATCAAAAATAAGGTAAATAAATCAAGAAAAATATATTCTCTCCTGAAGTCACTTGTGTTGCAGCATCAGTAACAATGGTTTGTCAATAACAATTAACATTTTTTGTATAAAAAACAGTAATAATCTGTACGCTGACCTAAAGTATAGGTCACAACGGCATCCCTAAAAAGGAAAATGTGGAATAATTCTTAAAACACATGCACTATTGTGTGTTTTATAATGTCTTGCATAGGCAGAAACAATGGAACACTCAAGTTAAGTTTATCATTCTCATCAAAAGACTGCAGACAAAGACATGTTTAACATGGCTAGTTGAAGGATGTTGTTCAACGGGTTTTGGTTTCATAAGCAGTTAATTCCAAAGAAACTGTTTAGTGTCTACAAAAATGATGTACTGCTGGATGTTAAACCTCCTAACAGTATTCAATTATTGTTTCTTTTTTCATGCTGTGACAATGTGGTGAACAGCAAAATGTCTAAATGTGTTTTCACATGTATTTATTTATTTATAGTCATTTTACATTTGTTGACCGGGATAGTCCGACTGGATACATGTCCATTTTCAGTGGAGGCCCAGGGAGAAAAGCTCCAAGGTAAAACATACAGTAAAAATCACATCCTTTAGTAAATGTTTCAACTGGACTCCTTTCCCTGATGCTCTACATACTACATCCACCAAGTTTTTAAGGTATGCAAACTCATAAATTTCAGGAGTTTTTCTTGTTTGAAAAAAGTTCCTTTTTCCTAGAATTTGGCATGCTGTTTAAGCACAAGACAAATTTGTGCAAGCAGTGACTTTGTTAAAGCAATACTGTAAGCCAAATTGCTTACTAGCGTAGGTACTTTTATGACCTCATTCAACATCCACTTTGCCAAAGGGAACTGTCCTCATGGGTGCTGGTTGTTTCTAAAAAGCCTAGCCCTACTTACAAGCCAAGGTGCAACTTTTTTTTAATCTTACTTCAACAAGAGGTTTGCTGATGTACATGTTGAGTAGTTGGGTGCATTTCTGCAAATCCTAAAACATCTTCAACATTGGAGGAATCTTCCCAGTTTACATAAGAAATTAAAGCTTTAGCAAATAACTCCATTTTGGTGAAAAGTTGTATGTTAATTATTTAAAATTTCATTATAGACTTCTAGATGAAGTCCTCTGAAAATGAACCTGAAGATTTCCTCATGACCACAGTAAATAAACCAGGAATTGAAATGGAAAAAGATGGGCCCCTCACTCTCTAGAATCTTCATCAGCAGACACATCATTCTGCCTCACTGAAATCTGGACTCAGACTTGGGTGTTATCTTAGAAAGAACCAGTGCTGGCTCATGCTTGTTCTTCTGCTACATGTAAAGCAATTTATCAATATTTTCTTTCTTTTAATAATTGAGGGGAAAAGTACAAAGTACCAGAGAAATGGCACTATTTACATGGAAACAGACTCAAGGATCACAAACTGTAGGTTCTTTTTACCAAGGTAACCTACTTTAACTGCAGGTGCAACATCTGTACAGACATCAGTACCAGTGAAGCTGTCCCAACAGTGCTCTTCAAAAGCATCATTCTTAGTGGAGACTCTGCAAGCACTAAAGAAACACAACAATTTGCTGTGTTCTAAGAATATTATAGTACTTGTGCCTGCCTCAAAAAGTATTGTTTACTGGTTGAAGATATCTACATTCAGGCAAAGAACAGATTCCCTTTTTAATAGCTTCACTTCGTATACACACATTCTGTTTTATTTTTTCTGTTGTCATGGTCTTATAGTTGAAGATATATAATTGGTTATTAAGGGACCATTTAGATGCTTTATGTCAGAAATGATTTCAGCACCTTATCCCTCCTGAACATGGTTTCCTGCATAAATTTACTGCAGTCTTTGCATTTCTCTAAATTATGGTCAAGGTTTAAACAAAATAAAACATTATATATGGATATCGTTAGTAAATGCAGTTGTGGTAAGTAAACAGATTTCACAGCTATTAAATGGATTTTACAGCTACAGGCAAACCTTCATTCATACAAATGAAAGACAGCAAGAAGAGCAAACTATGAAAGAGCAGTAAAAGACAAGACGAGACAAAAAGCCAGAAAATAACATGATGAAGCTATGCACAGCAGAAGATCTGACATAACAGATTGAGCTGACACTCTCTTGAATAGCGAGAAGAACTGTAGAGAATGTAGAACAACAAGGGATGTAGAACAACAAGGGATATAGAACAGAGTCTCATATCACCTACCTCACCACCAAAACAAGCATGAAACCTGAGCTGGTTCCCTGCACGTGATATGCTACTACTTTGGAAATATTCTGGTTGAGAAAGAGAAAGACAGATAAAGTAAAACGAAATGTGTTGCACTTTACTCAGTGTGTCCCCTCTACACACACACTTTATTTGGGGTTAATCAGAGTCTCTCTAATTGATGGCAGGTGTGTATCCAAGAAGACTAAATGCTGTAATTAAATCAAAAGGTGCTTCAACAAAAGTATTAGTTTAAGGGTTTGCACACTTTTGCAACCAGCGTATTGTACGTTTTTTTATACCCCCCAACAAATTTGTTTTTCAATTGATTTGTACAGGTTTTAGGTCATATTAAACGTAGGAAAGGCTTTGAAATGATTTATTGTGGTCTTATTTTTGTATAATACAAAAACCTGGCATTTTAACAGGAGGGTGTAAACTTTTTATATCCACTGTGTGTGTGCGCGTATGTGTGTGTATATATATATATATATATATATATATATATATATATATATATATATATATATATATATATATACATATACATACACACATACACACATGCATCATAGAGAGTCACTGTATCCCAATCAAGTATATCCAGTGACTTTCTACAAGGAAAACAGACTCCTAGAGTGACAGCAAGTCTCCATAGTGACCACAGCCATTAAATACATCTATCAGCTTTTCATCCATGAATGTCATAGCCCTGAATAAAGAATGCAGCACAACTTTCCAAAGCAATTTAAAGATGCGTAAATAAAAGAAATGCCACATCTTTCTACAGAGACATGTTACACCAGCTATGAGGCACCCCGGCCAGTTTTATGTTTGTTCTTGCTGACAGAGTCATGACAGAAATTGGCCTGTAGCATCTCACTTGCACAATGACCAGTGATTAACTAGATTAACCTCTGTGCACAAGCATGTGCTCTAAAGTTATAATTTTCCCCTTATATTCCAATAGCAAACATTTCAGTAGCAAAGCAGGAAAATACTACAAAAATAGTATGTGCACTTTTATTGAACATTTGTACAAATACCACACCTACTTTCTGAATGGAACTTGAATATGAAATCCACCATTTTACTTTAGTGCAGGGCCATGCACTTGAACAACATGAAGTCATGTGCAGATGGTACGTGCCAAGTCAACAATAAAGTTACAAAGTTCTGCTTTTCCTGATGACTTGGAAAGTAGTTGCATACTGTACTGCTACTCACAAAGTGGACAAGCAGCAGCTTTAAGAGTTATTTAATGTCACAGGGGATCATGGTGACATAGCCTATCTTTAAAACATGAATGCAGCCCAAGATAAGTATTTGGCTCTTACTTTACAAAGACGAGCAAATACAAAACAATCTGGACATGCTTTTGTTGTAATGTACAGTTTTCTGTTTACACATCTACAGTTTTTATATTCGGTGTCTGTTTAATGCGGCATATTTTAATTTAACTCATTCCCTCCAGCACAGCGCTTTTGAGTGTGTACCTTCAATTCTCTGGTGGTGTAGCTCGAGCCTTTAAAAACATTAAGTTATCACCTTACAGTTCAAACAAATATTCATATCTCTGGAACTATGACGTGTTAACAGTAAAATGTAAATGGCAACCTATTCAGGACAGATTAATCTTTACATTAGTGGCAATCAATTCAGTTCAATGCTTTAGACTGCATTTTATAAGCCAAAGTAAAGGCAGTGAATACCAATTTTGTAATGTTGTACAAAACAGCTTATGATATATTTCAGTAACTATTCATGCTAGACACACACTGCCAAGCAGGACTTTCTTCATACAGCGAGTGAATCATGTGAAGCGATGCAGTTCTGTTACCTGAATGTTGTGATATTTACAAAAATATGAAAATTATTACAATACAAAAACATTATACAGGTGCATTATACAGAGGTCAAATATCAATACATTTGTGTTTGCCATCATGTATGCTTTAAGACTAAATCTGACACCAAGCATACAGCATGTTTTTGGAATTATTAATGCAAATATGAAGGAATATTAGACACCTAGAGGTGTCAGTAGGAGGTAACTGCAGAGATGGCTGGAGGAGCACCTGGCTATAGCGAGTTAAACTTGAAATGCTTTTTACTACTTCATTTCCTCTCTTTGGAGGGGCTTCAAATATTTGTTAAAAATGAAAAAAAGACCAGGAAAAGAAACAGCGGTAGTTGGTTCAGTATTTGATCGATGAAACTCACAGCCCATAATTTTATGATCTTTGATAAATGAAACTCATACAGCCCATGTGCACAACATAATACCACTCAGTTGCTTTTTACAAATCGTGTCATGTCTCTTATAGACCACTAATAGTTTAGTCTCTTGGTCTCTCTCCTTCCTATTATACTGCTAAGTTTGTAAGCTCAGGAAACCACCACCGACTTGCACAAAGCATCCTGCCACCAGAGAAAAGGGACCATATGCCTGCAATAAAAAGTCACTGACTCCAATCCAGCAGAAGATTATACCATAAAAGGAAAACATTTAATATATATATACACAATTGGAAGATCACTTGTAGGAGGTCCTGCTGCCATGAAGCTGTAGCTGGACTGTACCCAAGAGGAGGTGAACTGCCAGTCATAATGGCAGAACTATATAATTTCATAGATGAAGAATGGGTGATGTACCAATAAATGATTGGCCATCATAACTATGGTTATATTCTCAATATCTTACTTTGAGAGGCCATCTGTGTTTGGAACAGATTCCTAACTGGTTGTCATTAAAAAACTCCCAGAGAATGAAGGAGCCTGAAAGACAAATGGTGGACTGCAAGCTGCAATACTTTGGGGGACTTGCAATGGGTGCTCTACTCAAAGTCAGGAGGTTCAAACAATAGTGATTAGTAGAGGTATGAGCCAGTTACAAAACTGGCTGTACAAAGTAAGTCACCAACAGACACATTCCTAAAACATGCACTGTGGGCAGCCACACCTCAGTTGGAATATACTTCTGCTGGACATATTTTCATGATATATGCACTTTAAATCATCATTGGCACATAAATGAGACCTGATGGCATGACAGATACCAGAATAACGCAATGCAATCCTTGCCCATCTATGAAACAGACTCACCTTATACATCAAAGTGGCTAAAATCTTGACTTGTTTAAAGCCAAAACATTATGCCTATTTGGGTAACCTTAAATTCATTACAGGGGTATATAGCACAACTTTCCTTGATCAGTGTAGCTAATGCATCTCATCTTTTTTTGGGTATTCTGGAAAGGTTTCTTAATGGTCCATTGGACTGCATGCCTATAAAACTAGCTATGAACAGACGTGTGCCATTACTGTACTGGCTTTTTGGTCCACTGATCTCCATGTGAAAATGAAGATACTGATGGCCATCTAGCAAGTTAAAACTTATCTGGAAACTAAAAAGTCCTCCTATCAGAATCAAAGAAAACAAGTACAGACATTTCATCAATCCCTGAGAAACTAGAATTCATATCAAGAAAACAGTACAGATAGACTATTAAGCATGGATATTGACGCACACAGAACCTGGAGCTCAGAAGTCCGCTGCACATAAGCAATATAGAACAGGGCATAATAGTAAACATACAGAACTGACAAAATCCCAAAGGAAGATTTGAGATTGTATAATAAATGCAAGACTTGGATACTGCTCTTTCTACAAGAAGACAGTATTTGCTGATAGATCTCTTCACTGGAGACAAAATGCACTTCAAAAAATAATAGCTGAAGAAAAGCGGATTTGAAATCTGAGGGTGTACAACACAGGGCTGAATGCTGCTCTTAAAGCAAAGGTGAAGCAGACCAGATACATCCAAGTAATGGAGGAGAATTTGTGCAAATCTGTATTAAGTAAATATGAGTAGAGTAAAAAATAAAATGTTTGCTGCTGTTTAAATATGAAGGATAAAAACTGGATAGAGAAAAGCTTACTGATAAGCAGCGAGAGAGAGAGATTAACCAACAAGATTAAATGTCTTAAGAATGACCACAGACCATAGAAATTTCCAAGACTTGTTTTCCTGACTGGGGGTAGTTTTGCTTAGTTCTGAAGGGATTCCCAATGAAATTCTGACAGCTTGGTCATCACAAAACTTCAGAAACACTTGAACTGGTACACATTTGTATGCACTACAACATATAAAAAAAAGCTTATTCTACAGAAGGATGAGCCCTCCTGCACCCTCCATGGGGAAGGAACAGAACCTCCCACACTCCCTGCTGTTTATACATGAAAGCTCTGACATCAAACATTTACACTCTTACAAATGCTATGCTCTGGATTTTTTTTTTTACTGATAAGTCACTACCCTTGTAACAGAGTAATTATAAAACTTAAAGTCAAATAGAAGTTTAGATGATGAAAGCATATGATATTTTGACATTGCACTAAGTAGTGGTTATGATACAATGAAAGAAGAAGAAATCCACAAAATATCTACATTTAATACAATACTATAAAAAAAATGCACAGTAAGGACTAAAAAAAAGAGAGAGAGAGGCATAACTAGAGTGATATCAAGCCTGGCACCCCATCCTGAACTGCTAGTTGTGTACATGAGGGATGAGTACAATTTGGATAGTGTGAGAGATGTGCGAGGAGTAAAATGTATTCAAGTCAACCTGATCATGCTTGTGAGAGGCCTTGATGGCAACTGAAAAAAAACATTCCCTGTCCTGCCAAGTGGACAAGATGATGCTTTGGTCAAAGAAAAAGCACAATATGGACTGGTAATGTGCACAAATATAAAATCACATTTAAGTGTGAAAACTGTTATTACTCAAAGTAGAACCTGCAAATTGTGCAAGATTTATACCAGCTGAGCTGACTATTGTTCATCTGGTTTGATAAAGACGGTCATGTGATAGGTTTACAGGAATTTTTCAAAAATAATGTGAAAATTGGATCGCTTAACCACACTGGTTGGGCTAATGGATCAATGACTTGACTTGTTTGAAGCAGGGACATGATATAACCTGTTGAATTATGTGCAAAAGTTGATGCGTACATTTACACTCTTACAATCTCTACAAACTGGGCAATATCCTTTAGACAGAGTAATTATAAAAACTAAAGGCAAACAGAAATTTATAGGATGAAAATATTTTGACCTTGGACGAATTATTTGGCATAGTTAAATGAAAGCAGATATTGGAAATGTATAAAAGAAGCAAACTCCATTGAACCTACCCAGATTAGCACTAAACTGTTATATGCCAAATTAACAGCCATGGAAATAGGTTATAAAGCACCCCCATTTACAATTAAAAGAAGCACAGTAAACAGAAATAAGTCAAGCTTAGAGGAGAAAGTACAGTTGTGTACCTACCATAAATGTAGATGTTCGAGTGTATTCACTGTTGCAGTCATTACTCTTGGGTTATCCTGCTGGCAGGCTACCCACAGTCGGCCTGAATTCCAAAGTCTAGGTCCGGCATCGGATGCTGTCGCTTCTTCCCTGACGTCAGTGCGCCAGTGGTATAAAAGATGCAGCCGACGCCATTTTCCTCAGTTTTTCTTGCCCCAGATGTCAGGTGCCCCCAAATTGGTAGGCTGAAAAATATGCCAATAAGTATGCATGCACAAAAATAAACATTTCCTTCATCTACAAGCAAATGCACCACATAGGCTATATAGGATAGAGAAATACAGATAAGTCCCAGCAAAGGAAAAGGGGATGGTGGGTGGGTAACCTGGACTGCAACAGTGAGTACACTTGAACATCTACATTTATGGTAGGTACACAACTGTACTATGTTCATCGTGTTTCACTGTTGCAGTCATTACTCTTGGTTTGAATCCCAAAGCTGAGGATGGGTGGCTGGGCTAAACAGGATTAGGGGTGGCCCTGCAGAACTGCAGTGGCAAAGCCTGCTCTGGAATTAGAGTAAAGAGGTAAGTGGTAGTGCTTTGTAAAAGTGTGCACTGAACTCAAGTTGCAGCCACTAAGATGTCCTTGGTTGGTACTCCTCTGAGGAAGGCTGCTGAAGTGGCTGCTGCTCTGGTAGAATGAGGCCTAATGCCCTTAGGCACCGATTCGCCATGTTGAGAATAGCAGAAATGGATGCAATGGCCTATCCATTTACAAATAGTCTGTTTTGAGATGGCCTTTCCTTGTGATACTGCAGCATAGGACACTAAAAGTTGCTCAGTCTTTCTGAAAGCTTTAGTTCTGTCCAAGCAGAAGTGTAGCTGCCTGTGTATGTCCAAAGAATGCAGAATTTTCTCACCCTTGTTCTGTGGTTTGGATAGAAGGTAGGTAAGTGAATGGTTTGGTTGAGGGCCACACTGGACACCACCTTAGGCATAAAGGTTGAGTTTGTCCTCAGAGAAACCCCGTCTGGATGAAAAATGATAAAAAGGTTCCACAGCCATGAGTGCTTGTAACTCCGAGACTCGTCTTGCAGAGATTATTGATAGGATCAGAGCTGTTTTCCAGGATAAGAATTTTATATCCGCAGTTGATGCTGGCTCAAAAGGAGGCAGCGTGAGTTTTTCCAAGACATAATTGAGGTCCCATGCCGGAATTGGTGCTCTCCTTGGAGGCCTGATGTTTTTGGCCCCTCTGAGGTACTGCCTTATTAAAGGATGAGAAAAGATAGGAGGTTCCGTATTGTAATGGGCTGAAATGGCAGAGGCATGAATCTTAATTGATGAAAAAGAAAGGCCTTTGTCCAGCATCTCAGTTAGGTATTGTAAAATCTGAGGGGATATTTGGTACATACGCATCGATGCCTTGTTCCTGGTTCCAAGCACAGAATCTCTTCCATTTTTCTGCATAAGATTTTCTGGTACTGGGCCTCCTGGCCTCCAAGATAACATCCATAACAGCTTTTGAGAGAGGAGTATTCTGAATGGCTACATTATCCGCCATACTGCCAGATTTAATGTCCCGAGTTGGCTGTGCAGGATCAGATTGTTTTGTTGGGTCAGCAAGTGAGGAGTTTGAGGCAATATCCATGCTGGACCTTGAGACAAGCTCTTTAGGATTGGGTACCAGTGCTGGCGTGGCCAGTCTGGAGCAATCAGTATCATTTTTGGCTTTTCTTGCCTGACCTTTAGGAGTACCCTGGGAAGGAGAGACAGTGGAGGAAAGGCATATACTGTTAGATTTTCCCAGCTGAAGGATAGGGCGTCCATTCTCCATGCTTGTTTGTGATAAATCCTTGTACAAAATGTCTGTAATTGGCAGTTGTGAGGAGAGGAGAGGCAAATAGATCTATGTCTGGGCATCCCCATTTCCTTGTTATCATGCTGAAGACTTGTGGATCCAGTTTCCACTTGTGGGGATCCATGAGGTTTCTGCTTAGTCTGCCAGAGTATTTGTTTTTCCTGGCAGGAATTGTGCTTGCAGGTGAACTTGATAAGTCAATGCGGTGTCCCATAAGGTCATTGCTCATCTGCAGAGGGGGTAGGAATGTGTACCTCCCTGCTAGTTTATGTACCACATGACCGTAGTACTGTCTCTGTCTTTATCAGTAGCTGTCCTGGATGAAGTAGATCCTTGAAAGCTGTCAGGGCATTCTGAACAGCTAGCAACTCTTTTTGATTGATGTGAAGATGCATCTGTCTTGCAGGCCATGTGCCCTGAAAACATTTTCCTGCCATATGGGCCCCCCCCCAGGCATAATCTGATGCATCCGTTGTCAGTGTCTGTCTGGCTGTGGGTAAACTGAAGGGCAGACCCTTACTGCGGTGACAGTCCTCTGCCCACCATCGAAACTTCTGTTGCAGGCAGGGAATGAGGGTAATTACTGTCTCCAGGCTGTGTCAATGCGGAGTCCAAACACTTTTTAGATACCATTGCAGTTTCCTCATATGCAGTCTGGCATATGGAATTAGTAGAATGCAGGATGCCATGAAACCCAAAGCCTACAGGATTTTCCTTGCAGATAACTGGGTGCTTGATGCCATTTTTTTGAAGAAGTCAGTTGTTTTTGTTTGTCTGGTGTGAGATAAGCCATCTGGGCAGATGTATTTAAGCTTGTACCCAGGAATATTATCTTTTGAGAGGGCACTAGTCTTGATTTCTTTTCATTTACTGTGTACCCTAGGCAAATTAGTAATCTTTTTACAAATGCCAAATGCCTTAGAAGAATGTCTTTGTTCTCTGCTTGAATAAGGCAGTCGTCCAAGTAGGGATATATTTGAATTACTCTTTGTCTGCAAAATGCAATTACTGGTGCCAGGCATTTTGTGAAGACCCTGGGCGCAGTAGATAAGTCAAAGGGCAGTGCACAGAATTGGTAGTGCATTGAGCCAGCTATGAATCTGAGGTATCTTCTGCAAGATTGTCGGATTGGGACATGCAGGTATGCCTCTTTTAGGTCCAAAGTTACGAGCCAAGCCTTCTTGCCCAGCATGAACATAAGCTGCTGTAGAGTCAGCATCCTGAATTTTGGAACCTCCAGAAATGTGTTTAGTATAGACAGGTCCAGTATTGGTCTCCAGGTTTTGTGCTTTCTGGGCACTAAAAAAAGTCTGGAGTAAAATCCTTGCCCCTGCTCTTGTTGTGGTACTTGCTGAATGGCCCTCATGTCCATGAGGGCTGTAATTTGTTTTTGTGCCTCTGCCCATTGATTGTGTGGCAGGTCTGGCATACCTTTTGACCTTGGAAGGGTGTGAAAATGGAACCTGTAGCCTTGGGACACTACGTTCACGACCCATTTGTCTTGGGTAACCATTTGCCAATTTGATGTAAAAAGTTCTAGTTTTCCCCCCAAGGGGGCTGTCAAAAGAGAAGTGCTTGGATCTGGCAGAGGAAAGTCATAGGGACTGTTTCCTGTAAGGTTGTGATTTGTCTTCTCTGCTTTTGGAGGTAGGAGCACCCCACTGCTTAGGTCTGCAAGAGCCTTGGGGCTGAGATCTGCCTCTTGGGCATCCGTATCTGCCTCTTTGTGGCCTGTCTGACACTGGAAAGGACCAATTTTTAGAACGCCAGTTCCTGCTAAATCTGGGTGGTTGCACCTGTAAGAAATCCTTAACTGTCTGCATGGATTTCGCTTTATCCTCCATTTTCTTCAACACCTCTTCTGCTTTAGCACCAAACAAAGGATAATGCTGTAATGGGGTATCTAATAATTTTGCTTTAACATGATCAGGCAGGTTCTGTTCCTTTAAACAAGCATGCCTTCTAATAACAGAACCTGTAACAGCGGACCTGCAAGAAGCCTCCAGTAAATCATAACCACATTGCAAAGTATGCTTTCCCACTTGTTCAGCTGCATGCAATAAATCCTGCATTTCCTTGTTCTTT
>NC_056734.1:586929315-587079315 GCF_019279795.1 Protopterus annectens
TTTTACTATTTCTTATTTGATTTGTGAGTCACATTTGGCAGTTGGCTTGCTTGTGTTTTTACTTTTGCCTATGTTTGTTGAGCAAACCCCTGCATATTGCTGAATCCTTTGATGTGAGCCTGGGAGCCTCTGGTGCCTTAACTCTGCTTGGCCATATTATGGATAGCGATGCTAAATTAGCATGGAACAAACTTATTCCACTACTGGGACTCATGTTCTTTGGACAAGAGGTGACTGACATTAAGGACTCAGATTGTATGTGTGCTTTTTTGGAGCATTTCCAACAACTTGAAAACCATATGATTAAGCTTAAGAGATATGAATGGCAATGATTTTACTTTGAAGCATGTATTGATTAGAAGGTTATTCCCAGGGCCTTGCAGGTTTTGAAAATGTCTACTCAAGCTGTCAGTGAACCTGATTTACTTACGTGCTGACAATGGCCTAATCTTGAGTTAAGTTTCAGTTACTTAAGACTTTTAATTGAGCATTTTCTGCCCCTACAGATGTCTTTATGAGTAGAGTTTGAACGCTTGATATGTGATCTCAAAGCTAGATTTGTTGGCGATGAATATATGCTCAAATTGGATAATTTATGTGCTGAAATTCTAGCTTATGAGTCCAGGTTATGGCAAAAAAAACAAAGACAGTTGCAAAGAGACTTTGCTGATTTTTCTAAAGGGCAGATCTTTGTATGGCCAAGGAGTGAGGCCAATGAGTCAGGTGACAGAAAATGAGTCCTGATGTAACTTTCAGTGGCTGACATCTCCGCTATGCCCATTAATTCTGCTCCATTTAAGGATAACACTCATTTAGCTGCGCTTAACACTTCTACTGTTCTCACATCAATGCCGGCTGCAGCTTTAAATTTGGATGCTGTTGAACCACATGAAAATCAATCTTGTGGTGTGGTAGACACCCTGGCCATGGAGGAAGGCATTATTAATCAACAAACCTGTAAACAACTTAAGGTTTAGATCCAACCCCTCAGTACTTATATTTACTCCCAAAGATACATAAAAATTCCACATGTCCACCAGGTAGACCTATTGTATCTGGGAAGGGTTTTTTAACTGAACCTTTATCTGCCTTCCTGACTCAATAATTACAACCTTTACTGTCTATGGTTAGATCTAGATTAAAAGATACCACTGAATTCTTGAATATCATTAGTGATACACAGTTGGAATCTAACTGGTATCTTTGCACACTGGATGTCACCTCCCTTTACACAAGTATACCACATGGGGCTGGACTACAGGCCATTCAATACTGGCTAGAGAAATCTAAACTATACACTCCTGGTTTCAATAGTTTTTTACTTACCCTAACAGAACATGTCTTAACAAAAAAATATTTTCTATTTTTATGATAAGTCTTATTGGCAGGTCAGAGATACAGCTATGGGAGCATCCTTTGCTCCCATTTATGCTGACCGCTTCATGGGGTTTTTTGAAGAGCAGTTAATCTATGACACCAATAATAACTCCTTTTTAGAGGAGTTGAATATCTGGAGACGTTATCTGGATGATTGTTGGATGGTGTGGCGGGGTGATGTAACATATGTACATGAATTTGTTAGTTATCTTAACAACAACAGATGGGATATTCAGTTTACACTTAACATTGAATATCGACAAATCATTTTTTTGGATGTAATTGTTACTCGACAAGATGATCATACTTTGGAAAGTCGGGTATACAGAAAATTTCCAAAATACAACACTTTACTTCATGCCTCCAGTCATCATCCTTGCCACATCATCAACAACATCCCCAAGTCCCAATATTTACGCATTAAACGCATATGCTCTTCTGAACAAAGTCAACAAGAGTGTCAACAAGATTTAACAAATAGGCTGGTAACTAGAGGCTACAATAAACATCATATTTCCCAAACTGTAACCCAGGTAAACCAATCTGAGAGATCCCAACTTTTGGAATATCAAAATAGAACTATTCAACATAATATACAGGAATCGCAACCAGTTAGACTAGTGACAACATTTAGCAGTAACACTCCCAGGTTCAGAAAAATTATTAACAACCACTGGGACATTCTACTTGCACATGAACATTTGAATGTGGTACAAGACAGATGTCTATTTTTCTACCGCAGAGGCAGAACTATTAACTCATACTTCACTCATTATAAACGTTACAATCCACCTGTGACTATGCAGAAAACATTATTTGGTGATACATTAGTAGGCTGTGTCCCTTGTGGTCACTGCAGTGCATGTTCACACATTTTTAAAACCAAAGAATTCACCAGCTGTAACACTTATAAAGTTTATCAGATTAGAGTTTTTGGTAATTGCAGCAGTGACTGGATTATTTATCTAGCTACCTGTACTTGTTCATCTTTTTATGTTGGACAAAAGTCAAGACCCTTTAGATACCGCATAAGCGAGCATTTAAGTGAGATTAGTAATAAAAGGATTTCTAATGCCCTTTATAAACATACCACCACACACAAAACTGCCAAATTTAATTTTACTATTATAGATAAAATTCAAATGTACAGAACTTCCAAAGCTGGATGGCATGAAATATTAAATAACAAGGAATCCTCCTGGATTATCAGGCTAGGGGCTTTATTCAGACCTGGTCTTAATGAACTAAGCTAGATTTTGACTTGGTTGTTCTGTTTAACAAATCTATTTATTCTAGGTGTATTTCTTTAAATATACACATATAAAAGCAGACACTAGGGTGTGCTCTAATGGAATATTTTGTTGCACTGAGGAAGGCTTGAATCTTCAGCCGAAACCGGTTTGCTATTCTACATGGAGTTTGCCACAATAAAGCCTTTATTTATTTTTACCTTTTCTTTGTGCTGGATTACTTTTTGACAGTATGGATCTAAGTGGTAGACACCCCCCCCCTCCACTTATTGCTAGAGCACAGTCAGGAGAAAGCTCTCGGCTACATCCTGCGCCTGTGCACAGTAGGACTTAAATAAACTGGGAGCAGGAAGTAAAGTAAAGGATTCAGGTAACATTGATGGTCCCAAAACTTTTTCTCTGAAGGCTTGTATTGCCCTACCACTAACTAAAAGGCAGGACTCCTCAACCAAAAGAGGGCATGCATTACTAAGGGACAGCTGGAACAGAAAGGCTTCCATGGAGGATCGCTTCATCATGAAATGCAAACTGCAGATGTTCAAAACCGGGAGGAGTTTATATAACCTTTCTGACTTTATTTTATCAACTGCACATTTGAAAGTGCTCAGCAAAGGTTTGACTTTTGTTCCTGCAACTAAATCAGAGTAAACTGAACTTGTTATTAACTTAAGAGTATTTGCCAGGAAGGTTATGCTGCAGTCTATTTTTGGTAAACAGAAGTTGTCCTCTTCTAACTGTAATATTCGTAAACCTAGTGTTTTTAATCCTCCTTTGGTTTCCTCATTAGAAACTTTTGTCAGTTTGTGTGAGAGTGAAATGTATGATTTATATCATTCCTCTTAACATTGCTTTCATAATTTAATGTTGGCTGAAAAACAAGCTTTATATGAGTTACAGTCTGAGCCCTCCATTAGTTTAAGACCTGCGGATAAGGGAGGGGCTGTGGTTATTTTAAACAGGACTGATTTTTTAGCAAGTATGAATGCTATGCTGAATGATTTCAATGTTTACATGAAAGTTGGCACTAAGGATGTGGATAAATGTTTAAGAACTATGCCAAATGATCTGTATGATCTGCTGATGTGTGGTCTCATTGATTTAACTGTCTTATGGTTGAGCATCCATTGTCACTGATAATACAAAGACTGCCTAAAATTCATAAATGCACTTGTGATCCAGCATTGCATCCTATTTTTTTAGAACATGTATTTGTTACAGAGCTCCTTTCAGTGTTTGTAGAGGGTAATCTCAAACCTTTACTGCCTAATAATTCCATCAGTACTTACAGATACTCAACACTTTCTTTCTATGTTGTTTGCAGCAGTATCTGGGCTTGATGTCTCTGACTATCTTTTGGTGACGTTAGACATTCAAAGATTATTTACTGTCATCCCCAATCAAGCTGGTGTGGACTGTATTAGATTGTTTTTGACGCATAATAGTGCATACTCACATAATATGGTTACATTTTTGTGCACTTTATTGGATTTAATATTGGACAATAACATCTTCTTGTTTGAAAGTCAGGATTATTTGCAAAGGTTAGGGGTAGCCATGGACAAGGCTTGCGCTAACAGTTATGTCAACTTGGTGTTAGTGCAATGGGATAATGAAAGTGTCCATGCTAACTACTGGTTTGGTAAATTTATTAAATATTATGCACGATTTGTGGATGACGTCTTTGTCCTATAAGCAGGTAGCGTTAGTGAACTTTTTGATTTTGTGAATTATCTTGAAGGCACGTCTGGCATTTTAAGATTTATGGTTTGTCATTCATTAACATCTATTAATTTTTTTAGATGATGTCACAGTTTTTAAAAATGGTCTTGGGTCACTGGAAACTAAAATGTACAGCAAACCTTGCTGGAGGAATGGGATTTTGCACAGATCCAGCATGCACCCCCTACATTTTTTTCTAATATACTCAAAGGTCAGTCTTTGAGGGTTTCATGATTATCTACTAATGATGATGTTTTTGAGAGTGCTCTTGATGCATTGAATGATGGGGTTTTTACATAGAGGCTATAATCAGACTAAACAGCCTAGAGGCATGAAGGATGGTTCTAGTTTGTTTTTTACATATTCCAGCAATGTTCAGCAATATTGTGATGTTATAAGGAAGAACTGGCCTATTTTGCTAGCTGACTGCAATATTGGGCCAATAGCTGAGGGACATCCCTCTTTTGTTTTTAGGAACAGTATGTCCATTAAGAGGCTTTTGTGCTATGGGCCTAGAAGTATTGAAGTAGAGACCCCCTGTAAGAAAGGAACATTTCCATGCCATAATTGCAAGGCTTGTTCTTCTATTTCCTCTGATGTTTGTTTCATTCATCCAGTTACAGGATGTCTTTTTTCACCTAGATTTACAACTTTAAGAAAGGAAAATATCCATGCCATAATTGCATGGCTTGTTCTGCCATTTCTTCTGATGTTTGTTTCATTCATCCAGTTACAGGACGTCTTTCTCCCCAAGACTTACAGCCACTTGCAGGAGCAGCGATCTGGTATACTTGGCTACCTGCAGCTCCTGCTCTGGCCTTTATATTGGCATGACAACTAGAAAGTTAAGGGAGCCTATATTTGAACATTTGGGCCATATTCATAGAAATATATCAGCCAATGCATTAGCTAATCATGCTATGTCCAATCCAGGGCATAATGTTTTTAGGTTTAGGGTGTTACAGTTACTTAGACCTAGTGACAGAAGGGGTGACTTTAACACCTACATTGAAATGTGTGAGTTAAAATGGATTATTTCCTTACAAGCCCACAGGTTACCTGGTCTTAACTCTGGGGTTTCACTTCAACCCGCCCTGATTAGGAGGTGGTGATTTTGATTGGTTGCTCATGATTGCTTTGATTGATATAGACTGATGATTGGCTAGTAATTGTATTAAATCAAATGTTCTTTCTTGTTCTGTATGGTCTCATGAAGCAGCAACTCCATGAAAGCACTAACTTTTTGTTTTAATAAAAGTTTTATTTTATTTTAGTGTTTATTCTTTTGGTGTGTACCATGGTGGTTGACTCACATTGTTTTTTTACTATAGGGTATAAACTATAGCAACTGTTTGCTACATTTGAGGCAAACAGTTTTCTATAGCTTATTAGAAGATTTTTTTAAGACCCCCCCCCCCAACAAATAAGCATGGAGTTCATGGTAAAATTTCATCCACATTCCATTGCTTAAAACCAATGATCTTTTCTCTATATTTCCCTATGAACAAAACAATAAATGCTGCTGTCTAATAATGTAGCAACATATTTTACATATCTTCATAATATGTACAACACAGAGAAAAAATACATTTGTTATACTCAAAGATTATGGTGCTACAGTGTAACAAATCAAGTCACAATACAAGAAAGCCAGAGAGTTGCACAGATATGTTTGTGCCTTTGCAGAAGGAGAAAAAGAATCTCAGAAAACAGATTCAAGAATGGGTCTATATCAAATAATTAAAAGGCCACATCATCAAACATCATCTCGTCGACAATGCTTCACCCATGTGGTGGGCTGCACACCCCACACCACCTACTAATTATATATACCAACTCTGAGATCTCACTCCAGTGGGAATGCAAAGCTCAAAATTTTGATAGTAAACTGACACAGAGCACTTGTTTCACAGAGATGGTGATGGAGGACTTGTCTTGGAACGCTCGGCTGAGGACTCAACTCTACAGCTTTGGTCAGTGTGTAGTCTTATATGGGGCCTGGTGAGTGTAAGAAACCTAGTCCCAGGAAGAGAGTGTGTTCCCTGTCTGCTCTTAAGGAAAATTGTGCTTGGTGCAGAGAGCTGCATCTGGAAGTACAGTGTGTATCTATTCTTGTTCCAGATGTACATCCCTCACCGATGTCAGTGGTGAGGATTGAGGCTCCTTGATCACTGGCCCTGAGGAAGGATGTCACAAGACCCAGGGACAGATAGTATAAATTTTTCAAGGTACAACATTAATGCAGGCAAAACAAAGCTATAGTTGTAAAGTATGTACCCATACATTAACTGGTTCAGTAATACCCATATTTATGGAGACACAGTAAAATGAAGTTTTATGGAAAGAGGCTGAACTCAAGATAACAGAAAAAAACTGAGAAACTGAAAACCTTTGTTTACAGATATGGATAGCAAGATATAAGCAGTGAAAATGTTTCATTTAGTGACTTTAATCCTCAGTGCTTTGCCAAGAAACCACAAATTTTATGAGGAACAGACCAAAAATATGAAGCAAAAATCTAGACATTCTGAAAAAAATTTAGACAGTTGAGAGATATACTTCTAATAGATCAAGGTAGTTTAGGATTACCTGATTTGAATGGATATTTTAGAGCTACACAGTTAAAGCTCATATATATAACACAAGCAGAAAGCTATAATTCAAACTGGAAATGGATGAAGATGAAGCATGGGGAATATTTCAGAAATAAGGAGAGACTGGGATTATGGATGCAGATCCTTAAGGAGAACAACAGTCATGCAGAATATTGTATACATAATACAGCAGTATTTATTCTAAGGACTAAGCCAGTGTGAGAATGGAGGAAGGAGATTCTGCCAATAGAGATGACTGCAAATTGGGGTGCAGAAAATAACCAAAAGGGGGCTGGAATTTATTGCAGAAAACTGGAAAGGAACCAAGGCATTGGGAGCAAATAACTAGAGATGGAAAGGTAATAGAATGAGAAGAGGCCAAGAAGACATTTGGACTGCAGGCTTGAGACCTCCTTCCATGTCAGGGACTGATATCAGAGTATAGGCAAAGAGAAAGGGATAGGGGAATCCTAAGTGAAATACCTGCTCTGGTTGAGTTTTTAGTTAAGTCTAGAAAACAAGCTGCAGTTAAAAAGGGATAATTAGACAGGCATATTAAATATTGCACAATAACTGTAGGAATCAATCAGAGGTTAGAAAAAGACTGGGAAAAGAGATTGGATAAGCAATTCACAAAGGAAGAATGGGAGGGCATATGTATGTCTCCTAAATATACAACAAAGTCTAGAAGATTTAGGATTTTTGCTTGGAATGGTTTGTATAAGAATTTTCTTTTACCCTAAACACACTCCAAAGAAATTTTCCTTAGGGTAGATGGCAAATATTGGAGGAGTGATGGGAAAGAAAGTGGTAATGGGAACATATGTTTTGGGAGTGTAATGAGTTGCCAGACTTTAAAAATTCCCAACAGAGTCTCTGTCAGAAATATTGGGTGAGCAAATGTGTGTAATTAAGGAAATGATTTTTGGGGCTAGGATACAGGATCTGAATTGCCTAGACATAGGAAGGTCTGGTTTCCTATCAGTAGCCCGACACACAGGCAGTCTAATCCACCTGCACAACTCCTGCATTACAAACGTCAGAATGTCAACATTGAACATTACCAACCACCCAAACTTTCCCTCCTTCTCTACTCATGGTAATGCTTGTTCGAGGGTCCAGAGAGTTTGGGAGGGTTGGGATTCAGGGTTTATTTTTAGTATGCCAGTATTCAGTGTTCTGATTTTCATGCAACATTTTTGGGCATTGGTAGACTCAACCACCTGTGTGTCGGGTTACTGATAGGAAACTGGGAAAGCCTTGTTATGTTTAATTTTGGTGGCTGCTGAAAAAAAAACAATTATTAGAACATGGACATTAAACATTAAAACCAAGTATACTTGAAGTAGTGAATATTGTAACAGTGATAAAAGAGCTGGAAGTGGGATCTTTAGAAAAGGGTATGAGGAAACTACATAAAAAATTGAAAATTGTGGGAACAATGCATACATGCATAGGTAAGTACTAGGTACCTGCCCTTATGAAACATTTTAAGCCTAGCCAATTTCCTATTTTGTCCTGGAAATAACCTATCTCATTTGGTCATATACTGACCTTAACCATCACATGGTCGATAATTATATATTACCCCTAATAAAAATAACTGGAATCATGCCATAGATAATTTGAGGGGACACATGCATAGGAAAAATCATTTAGGAGCTGCCTCTTCTATTGGAAGTACAGGGAGCAGTCTTGGATACATTTTCTGTTTCCAATCCATAGATCTAAGTTGCACTTGAAAATAGACAGGAATAATCTTTGCTTTAGGTGGATGGGGAATCTGTTCTGCAGCAGTGATACCCTCTGCGAGATGTACCTATCCATCCAGACCATTCTGTTGATGTTGCAGAAGAGGTTTAGATCCTTATACCAAGTATTTTTGATGCCATTTGACTTGCTGATGTGCAGTAAATTCATCAGTAGTGGGTTGGAGAATGTCTTATATGCCAGATAGAGGTCACCTTGTAGCAGTCTGTAGGACACTGAGTACAGAGGCAGGCTTTGAGGTGTTCCATGTAGGACATGTTGTTTAGGCCTTGTATCCTTTTAGTAAGATATCTCTGTAGGTGCCCCAGTTGTTGCAGGTGTCTGGATAGATACATGCCAAAGAGGGCATTATATTCAATGATTGGCCTAATAAGGGGCTGAGTAAAGGGGGACAATGACATCACTAGATCTAGACACAATCCTTTGTTTATAAACTGTGCAATATAGAAGGACTTTCCTACAACAATAGACACATGTTGGTCAAATATTTGGTCACTTTCCACATAAGTTTCCAAAACCTGAACAAATGAGTCAAATCTTAATGGTGTATTGTGATTGTAGTAGCTTCTGGGATAGAAGAATTCCCAAAGGATACAATAATACCTTTTTTATTATTTACTTTAAGTCCATGATTTTGACACCAGTTATTTATTTGAGACAAGCCTTCCCGGAGGATGGTAAAGTCATTTGAGAATTCAATGACTGCACTTTAACCTGCATAATAATATTTTAGAGGAGGAGTGAGGTTTAAGAGAAGGCAAGAACTGACAAATCTGTGTAACATTGGATTGATGATAATTGTATAAAAGTATGCATGGGATGTATAATGTTTGTAACCATGACAATGTTAACATGGTTTGTTTTATTTTATACAAATGTATGCTTGCCTATGTCTTAAATGATAATTCAACAAATGTGCTTAAAAAGGAAAGAAAATTCTGGGAGAAATAATCAGTTTTCATCAGGGAATATTACTTGCAGGTGTGGATTGAAATTGGATTTGCAGTTGGGAAGATGTGTCTGGGTGACCCAGAAGGGAAAACATAACAAATAATGGTAGATTTTTGAAGAAATTTGTGAAAATATTTGGCATGGAAGATGTGAATTCAGTAGTAGGATTTCAGATTGAATTTACATATTATCCCCAAGATACAAAAACTGCACTAGGCTAGACAGAATTTACATTTCACAGGAACCTCTGCATTTAATTGAAAGTTTTGATATGCATCCAATAACTATTTCAGATCACATGCCAATAGTAAGTGAAATAAAAATGCAGGGTAATGAAATAAAAATGAGACACTGGCACTTTCCCACCTATCTGTTGAAAAGTTAGGAATTTTAAGAATGGGTAGTGGAAATTATCTGGGAGTTATTAGAGAAGACATAAATGTATTCTGAAAAGTTAGTTAGGGAGTGGGATACAATTAAAGTGGAATTTAAAAATAAGGTAGAAATAAAAGAAAGAGACGTATGGTTAAGAAACAACAAGAATTAATTAGAGGGACTGGCAAATGTTACATTATTGCTTAATAGGTATCTCACAGAACAAGAAGAGGAGCAATTGCAGAGTGCTAAGCAGAAAATAAAGGATTACCTTGATAATATGCATGAGTTTAGAAAGATTGCTGTTAAGCAATCTGTTTTTCGATAATAAGGCTAGAGCACAAAAACTTTTAATTCAACAACTCAGGAAACAGAAAGTAGAAAGGGTTGTCACCATTTTTAGGGAGCCTATAACAAGAAAGATAACAAGAGATCCTGAAGAAGTGCTAGAAATATTCTGTATGAAGCCCAGAAATGTGGAGATCAAGAAAAGGTACAAATGGAAATGTTTATGGAAAAATTAAATATGTTAAGGTTAGAGGTAGATGAGGCTCAATTGCTAATAGTTAAGATAGGAGGAGATGAGATAAAAATGATGATGTATTACCAATCAACAGGAAAGTCCACTGGAATAGATGGCAAGCCTATGGAAGTTTGGAAGCTTGGAGGAAAAATTAATAAAGATATAGAAGGTTTTGTTTAACAGTATTTTAAGAGGAGGAGAAGTACCAACTTCCTGGAAAAAAGTGGTGGTGGCTGTAATATCTAAAGAGAGTAAATATCCATCAGAATCAGCTGTATATAGGCCCATTTTAATCCTAAACCATGACTGTAAATTGGTCATGTCTATAATGGTAAAAGGAATGGCAAAGGTGAGCTCAAAATTGATAGACATGGATCAATGTGGGTTTTTGGAAGGGCGGCAAACATTTAACAGCATTAACAGAAAATACCACTGTTATTGGTTTGTCTTTTTGCAGAGAAAGCATTTGACAGAGTAAGCTGGGAGTTAATGAGCAGGGCAATGGAATCAGTTGCATTCCCTGATAAAATTATAAGCTTAATTACAAGGATATATTATGGATCAGAGGTGAAAATTAAAATAGGTGATCATTTCTGTTTGAGCAGTGGAACTAGGCAGAGGTGTCCTCTTTCCCCTTTGTTATTTGCACTATAGTTTGAACCATTGGCAAAGAAAATAAGAGACTAAGAAATTCAAGGATATAATTGATATGGTAGTCAGGAAAAGCTGGATCTATTTGCAGATGATATTATTTTATACCTGATAAAACCAGAAAAGGACATTTCAGCATTGTGGAACATTTTGAGGCAGTTTCAAATCTTTTTGGGATACAAAATTAATGAAGCTAAAACAAAGGCGATAGCTGTAAATTATGTACCCATACACAAATTGGTTCAGCAATATCCATATATATGGGGACATGATAAAATGAAGTACTTAAGACTATGGATTAAAATCTATTCTGGTGTGGCAGCTAAGGATATGTAGGAAGAGACTAAAGAAAAGATAATATAAAAACTGAGAAACTGAATGCTCTATTATATGGATATGGATATGGATAGCAAGATACAAGCAGTTAAAATGTTTTAGTCCCTTTGATTTTACACACAGGTCAGGCATATTTTTATGAACCAGAGGAGAAGTTGTGGATAGCAATCAATAAACAGCTGAAGTATTTTATCTGGGAGGGGAAGATGGCAAGAGTCGAGTGGGATAAGCTTATTCTCTCAATTAAACACGGCAGTTTGGGATTACCTGATTTGAAAGGGTATTTCCGAGCTATACAGTTTAGGATCCTATACCTAGCACAAGCAGAAACCTATAATTCAAAGTGGAAAGGGATCATGATGAAACAGAGGGAAATCTAAAGAAACAAGGTGAGACTGCGATTTTGGCTGCAGATCCTTAAGGAGAATAATAATAACCATGCAGAATATTATATTTATAAAGTAGCAGAAAATATTCTAAGAACTAAGCCAACACGGGAAAAGAGATTCTGCTGATAGGGTTGACTGCAATTAGGGATACAGACAATAGGCAAGATGGTGCTGGAATATATTGGAGAACACTGTAAAAGAATCAAGGTACTGGGAGTAAATAATTAGAGAGAGAAAGGTAATAGAGTTGGAAAAGGCCAAGAATTTATTTGGACTGCAGGACAGAGATTGCCTTCTCTATCAAGGATTGATATCAGAGTGTAGACAAAGAGAAAGAAATAGGGGGTCCCTAAGTGAAAGATCAGCACTGGTAGAGTTTTTAGTATAATCTAGAGCAGAAGCTGCTATTAAAAAATTTAATAATTAGCAGAGTATGCAAAATATTGCATGATAACTATAAGAATCAGTCAGAGGAAGTTAGAAAGGATTGGAAAGAGAGCTTGGATAAGCAATTCAGAAAGAAACAATGGGGGATATATGTAGGTCTCCTAAATATGCACCAAACTTTGGAAGATTTAGGATCTTTGATTGGAAGTGTTTACATGGATATTTTTATACCTCGAGTAGACTCCGAAGAATTTTTCCTCAGTTAGACAGCAAATGTTGGAGATGTGATCGGGAAGAAAGAGAGAACTGGGAACACATTTTCTGTGAGTGTAATGAGTTGGGAGACTTCATAGATTCCCTGCAGATTGCTTGGTCAGAGATACTGGGTGAGCAAATTGGTGTAACTAATGAAATGATTTTTTGATCGATGAGATAGAATAAGAATTGCCTTGGCATAGTAATGCCTTGCTAAGTCTAATTATGGTATCTCCTGATAAAGCAATTACTAGAAAATGGAAGTCAAAGTCTACACCAACTTGACTAGAAGTAGTGAATATAGTAGCAGAAATAAAACAACTGGAACTGGGATCTTTAGAAAAGAGTAGGAGCAAATTACATTGGAAAATAGGAATTGTGGGAGCATTACATGCAGAGGAGAAATGACATTTTATAGTGGCAGGATTTGAATGATCTATGCAATGTTAAACTGACAATGACGGGATAGATTGTAAGTGATGCATAATGTTTACAACTACAATTATGTCAATATGGTTTGTAATGTATAATGTTTGCAACTAAAATTATGTCAATATGGTTTGTTTTCATTTATATAAATGTATGATTGCCTGTGTCATACATGATAATTTAATAAAGATGTTTATTGTTTAAAAAAATCCTGACAAGAGTTGTTCACAACTAAATGTTAAACCAACTAAATACTAAAAAAAAAAGTATTCTAGAGCTATGGCCATACTTTGTAGTGCATTGATGGAGCTTTATGTACTCCATATTCTATCAGTTATACAGAAAAAAAGTGTAGGACTACAAAGTGTTTTACAGCTTTGTAAACTGTACTACACATAGTACAGCCATTCACACAATGGCCAGGAGTTAAATGCCATTTTCTTGCTTTAAAAGCTATTAGACTCTTTGATCTGTCACACGTTTGCATGTGACATTGAAATGTCTTACAGCTTTTGAAGCTGTTTTAGTTTCTTGCTACTATTCTATGCTGACTGGCATTCGCCACTGCTATGCTTTCAGCATGAGGCTAGAGCTTAACAGTTCTGTGAGTTGCTTAACAAAACTTGTTAAGTACCTTCCTTAAGTTGTAAAGGTAGTTGGAAAGGTATTTTTCCAAAACTTGGAGCATATTCATGGCACTCCATGCATCATAGTTACATTATCTGAACTATTTTCTGACTATTTAAACATGATTTGGGGATACTTTTATAACCGTATGGTGAAATAGTGAGAGTGGAACTAAAGATGCCAGTTATTTCTACAGTCAAATATAAACATTTATTGTTAGGGAATTGTTATGGCTAGGCTCGTATAGGCCCTAGGGCTGATAGCCTAGTACCAACCTATGACCAATTTTTATAATTCCAAAACATTTGTAGATGGAGACATTTTTGATTACAACTTTCAGGGTGATTTTGGCTGCAGTGGGAAGGTTAATATTAAAGGTTTTGGAACAGAACCAATTAGCATTTCCATATTTTTGCAGGCATTACACAGTAGATTGGTTTCAACAGGCTAGACACAGAGGAAAACTGAGAATCAACATCCTAGAATAATAGTTAACCTTGGATAACAGAGAAGTTGAGGTGACTAATGTGCCATCTAAAGATGAGTGAAGAAAAACAGTTATTTGATGTGCACAAACTTGAACAGGCATACTGGAATGTAATACCTTATTTGTAGTAAGTGTAGATAGGTCTTAACCAAGGGTTGACCAGCTCCTGGCATACTGAGCCAAAGTAACTTTTGAAACAGAAGTCATGGTTGATAACAACAAATGCTCTGGTAAGGTCAACAAAGACTGCTTCATTAGAGTGACCTTTGATGATATCAATCAAGTCAGGCAGGGTATTATGTCTCTTAAACAAGCTGCAGTGCACATGGCTTACAGTAGAATATTCTGTGGGGAAAAAATTAAGTTGAATAGATAATAACTTTCTCAAACAGTTTTGTAACAGTATCCAAGACAGTTTAATAAAATGGAATGGCTCCTTTGGCCTGTGCAATGAACTGGGAATGTTGAGAGCTGCACTTCTGAGTAATATGGGCATGAGGTGATCTTTCCAACTGGCTTTATTCTTGATTGTTTTGATTAATTTTAAATGTACAACTGTAGTTTGCAGAAGAGCTACAGAAAAAAAAAATGAAAATTATACAGCAAAGACTTGATTGATTGGATTTTATTGCAGTAGTTATAGAAAATGCACTAGCGAGACATGAAAGGTCAAAGAAGAGGTAACTTGATAAAAACAGAGACATTAGCTACTGAGTGAGTGCAGCTTATAGTTAAGCAGCATGTTAATAAGGTGGATACAGGAAGGAGGTCCAAATATTGTTGTGCATGCATTAGATATGAATGCCAGTTAAACAGTCTCCCATATAGAATGCAAAAACTGCAAGAAAGACCCAGCTAAGCTAGAGCCTTCACAGTGTATTACCTCAAACTGCCTGTAGTAGAGGCTTATGGGATATATGCAAGCAACCGTTAAGGACATACTAGTGTTTCAGCTTCATGGCTTCTGAAGGCCCAGGACCTTTTACTTTTTATACTTTTATGGGTATATTCAGGCCAGTAAAGCCAAATCACATTAGCTTACCCTTGAAGCTTAAAATTCTTTCTTGCAATTTTTACTGAATGGACTTTCTGTGTGATCTTTTTACCATTTGGTTTGGACAATATAGGAAGTGAGACAGCAAATGTGTCAAACAAGCACTTAGTAGATGGAGATTAATCTGTTTAAAAAGTCTGAAGTCAGTATGACAGGAGAGGGAGATCAAGGCAGTATGGACTGGTATCACCCTTAAGAAGGCTGTACAGACTAGAGGTACAAATATTTTACAATACTAAACTGACTTGTCAGGGACGAGACTGTAGTGAAGAGGCCACTTAGAGAAGAATGTAGTTGTAGGATATATCCTATAGTTAACTGCAATGCTAACATGTGATTTAGGTGAACAGTTGTCCACACTAAAGAGATGATAACTAGAAAGGGCATAAAGATTAGAAGGAAAGAAATGTCTGAGACATATTTCTGAGTGGCAAAATCATGTCAACCTAGCACTAACTATATGCAAAGCTCAGCAGAATTTATGGAAGTGAGAGAAAGGGAGACATTAATTTTCCTAATTTCTTAAGTGCATTAAAGTTTAACTTGACATTTTAAAGACTGTCTTACTGTGTGAGCTGCGTTTTCTGTTCTTTAACAGCTCCCACTATTCATGAGTCTAACATTTTATCTCATAAGCAGTACTGTTTCATGAAGGCATCTGTAGTTTCTTCATTGAGTGCCATATTTTTTTACCATATTTACATTCCTGCTCCCTGTAAGGCATTTTCATGTCCACAGAAGGATGATTTATGCAGACGTGTTTTGGCCTTGCACTGTTAAATACATTTGCAAGTCTGTGGGCATATGCTTTGGACTTCTGCTGTTTCTGTTTTGGACTTCTTGTCATACATTTCTTTGTCTATTCTTCCATACTTATTATACTATAATTTATTTTTGGGGGTGGGGTACCATGTACATGCTGTCAGACATGGGATAGATGAGAAAAATGGATCATTCTTATTTTAGTCCAGTTATGCAGGTAAGATGGCCTAGTAGCAGATCATTGCCATGTGCAGTTACCTGGACACTGCTGCTCAGTACATGGTACAACATACATTCTCCTGTGCAGTTACTTGTCCACTGTTGCTCAGTACATGGTGCAACGTACATTTTCATGTGTAGTTACATGTCCACTGTTGCTCAGTACATGGTACAACATGCATTCTCCTGTGCAGTTACCTGTCCACTGTTGCTCAGTATATGGTACAACATACATTCTCATGTACATTTACCTGTCCAGTGTTTGCTCAGTACATGGTACAGCATACATTCTCATGTGCAGTTACCTGTCCACTGTTGCTCAGTACATGGTGCAACATACATCCTTTGATACTGGCAGCACATGTTCTGATCTAGAGTAACCTCTTACTGAAGAAATACTGTGCCTCTTTATGAAACCCTATTCATATATTATTGAATTTCTTACCCATGCACAAAACATGTCTCTGTGGTTTGCAAAGGGAAGTTGTGGTTAAAGCTGGGGTTTCATAATTCATGAATACCTCTGATCTCTCATTTATAGAATGTAAATAGCACCGTGCAAAGAAATGAAGAGGTTTCCTTCTTATTGCAAACCAGAACAGAAATTCACAGAAAAAGTATGTTGTGAGAAACAGCAGAAGTGAGATAAGGTTTGCTCTTTTCTTAATTTGTGGAAATCACCATTTGATTCTGCAATAATATATTAAAAAATTAATTTATCATTTACACTGAATAACTTCAGTATGGCAGAATGCCATATAATAGAACTGGATCTTATAAGTTGACTCACTTGTTTGAATGCTATGGTATTTTCTCCTAAAACAGTACCAGCTACAGTATCAGGCTGTCCGCTAAGTGGATAACAATCCTTTATTTATACATACTAGATAGATAGTTGCACATTTATCTATGTTGTCAAGGTATTCACCTTCTAAAGCAATAGTAATTCTCCACTCCTTTATTATAAAGATACCGCTGTGTACATGTTTGTCTTAATGTATGAAGAAGCATCTTATGCTGACTGAGGCTACAAACCTTTGATATGCTTCATCCAGCAAGCCAGGGTTTGATTCTTCTAATCTCCATTCATCTAGTATCAGTCTCAGATCAAGTAACTTAATGAGACAGGGCTCCTACAGTAACAGTGAAAATAGGCCCCAAACCAGTTGGACAGGCCAGCAAGATCTTTTAAAGTGTGCCTACTTAAAGGTATATATGGCAAGGCATCTAATGGTCCATGATCACTTGCCTAGCATTGTTCCTATGTTTCTATGTTCTCAATAAGTATTTTAAATAAAAACAAAAATATTTTGTGCATTTATTTCCATTATGCACAGCCAGTTTAATGCAACAATTAAGGAATTGCTGCTATGTCAAACAGTCTATGAAAGCTGTTTATTTTTTACCATGTACAACACAGCTACTCAAAATCTAGGACAACATTTATGCCCATCTCAGCTGCTCTGGACACACATTATTCTAAAATATGTTGAACACTATTCATAGATCATTGAGAACTATGTTATCCTCACTCCAGTTCAACGATCAGGTTCAACCCTAAAGTAAACTCCTTGAATATCTGGTAGAACACTTCATGTTCATGAGATGTACTTTCCGGTCAAAAGACACTCTTTAGTAACACTTTCAAAATCGTTACATATACTTCCACTATTGTTACTAACTGATTGTTGTACTACCAGGTTAGAAGAGGTTGTTTATATGTTCTCTACTCATGTTAAAAATAATGAAGTAAAAGCATGCAACAACATATTTTTGGTTTTCATTCAATGAATGGATTTGAGTTAAGGAAAGACGCATTTTTGCTGCATTTAGTAAATATTCCTAGTTAAAATAAAAAATAAAAGACATAAAATAAAAGATATAATGAACTAATACTCAAAGCACTTAATGCACATTGATCACTTTCTTCTTCTGAGGCTCTGGGATTCATCAGACTGTAGAAAGAGTACAAAAAGCTTTGCATAGGTTAATCGTTATGTTACACAAATAGAAACTGTTGTCCAAGAATGATGAATTGACCTGTCTGGTGTGGATTGCTATTCATCAAATGAGTCATGTCAGTTAAGATATTTTAGCTACAGAGAAAAAAAAACAAGGAAATGACAGACACTTGGGCCTGCAAAATAACATAGTTGCACTGTAGCTGGACGCAATGTTTTTGTGTATTTGTGTGTTTCCTGTGCCTGTGTGTCTGTGTGTTTCTATGTGTGTGTGTGTGTGTGTGTGTGTGTGTGTGTGTGTGTGTGTGTGTGTGTGTGTGTGAGTGTGTGTGTGTGGTAGTAGATATGTAGTATTGGGTCTGGTATTTGCAGGATGCCCATCACTGCAAATGAAAGAGGTTATGGGAAGCAAAATGAAAAAAAAAGAACATTCAACCACAGCAGATGACTCAACAGCCCACCCCCATCCCAGCTGCCATCCTTTACTACTGATAAAGGAAAGGAAATATCTGTAAAAGGCAGATTTTTCACTGGGAAGGAAAGAAAAACATCCTGTGAAGTAATAGGCATTTAAGTGCTTAGAGTGAAAGAAGTGGAAAAATGGTCTTTTAGGATGGGGGGGGGAGCTAGATGGTTAAAGCTAGGTGGGACCAAAACAATATAGTAAAATATATAAAAAAAAATTACCTCTTGTCCATCCTAGATTGCATTTTTTTCCACACTGTGTATAAGCTACTATTTCCTGTTGACCAAAATCCTACTTCTTTCTGCATCTTTCTGGATCTTGTTTATGCAGCCTTCATGTTTTCTTACATTTTCCCCACTTTTTTTTTACAAAGATTAGCTCAGGCATTGACAATTGTCTTTTAGAAACATAATTTCTAACATCACCAGTGAGTGTTCCTCTCTAACTTTCAGCAGTGTTCCCTTTGTCTTCTGTTTCCAACCCGGAAAGAAGCTACCTTCACAAATAGTTAATTTTTCTGAGATACCTGAGTGTTGTTTTCAAGGACCTTAAGAACTGGAATACATATCAAGTTCATTTGACATTTCTTCATAAATTTTCTGTTGTCGAAACTGTGCTGTTTATATTTCCCTTCTATGCACAGTATGTTTGTTCCATCATCACTGATGCAGGAACAGAACCTTGGCCACCCTAACTAAATGATCTACATTACGGATGAATATTCTTTAGATGGTGAAAAAGTTTTGCATAATATGTATGGATATGGGACTGTGGAGTCCAAGTGTTGTAAGCATTTTCATGAACTGCTTATTTTGACAATAATGCCACAAGTAGAGAATCATGTTACTATCAGTCGCTATTTAGGGTACATGCTATTAGGGCATAAAGTTTAGTATATCATGTAAAGGGCAAGTAGTGAGTTTTCACAGACAAATGCCAGACTTAACTTTAATTCTAAATGCTCCAATAAATTAAAAAATATGCATATCAAAATTCCTACAAAAAATGAATTAGTAATAGTGTCCTGTAAATGGATGCCGTTGTCATGCCTACACTACATTATGTTTCAGGTTTATTTGAGCTGCTACTATTATTTGAGATGGATGCTTGCTACGGCAGAAGCCTCATTACCTACAGTGTAACCAAAATTGCATTATTCTGTAATTCATATAAGAGGAAAACAACAAATAAAAGTAGCAGGAACATCATGGTCATAAAAAATGTAAAAACGTTTTAATATAAAAAGAAGATAAGCGCTTTCGCGTTTCCCAACAAACCCTTCATCAGATCTGACAAAGGCCCAAAAATAGAGGCACATTTTAAATATTGCTCGTATAGACTTAAAAAGTTGCAGGAATAACAGGATTTGGGTTAGCATGGATTTTCTGGATGATATGAAGTCTGAAACTTCAAATACATGTCATTATTTAGTGACTTTAATCCTTAGATCATCCCAGTTATTTGTCAAAAAAGCACAATTTTTATGAGGCACAATCTAAAAATATGAGGCAAAAATCTGGATATTCTTTGAAAATCTGTACAGTTGAGAGGTATGAAGATTTGTATGTGACTTATCCTAGAAACTGGTATTGAAAAAATCAACTAAGACACAATTTATACACAGAAGCTTTGCTTTTGCTTAGGCACAGCAGTTGTAATGAGGTTTGAAAAAATACATGCAAATGACATGCTAATGACATGTAAATGATGACTGACTGAAAATTCTGTGATTATGTTATGCAAATAAGGCAGCTTTTCTACCTGTGTATGATTCACAGTTGCTTTTCTACTGGTGCCACATGCAGAAAGAGGCCTTATAAAAAGAAAAGTCGCACCTTTTCTGTACACTGTGCATTCCACGAAGATGCTTGTTGTGGCTGCTAGCCTGGCATTCTCCTGTTATGAGCTGCTTGTCTTGTCCACGCCAAAACCAGTTATGTCCAGCATTGCCTACCAAACAAGGAGGCAAAGATATAGACAAAGATTGGCACATTTTAAATTTGCTGTCCAAGAAATTCTTGATAGATTTAGAGTGGACAGGAATATAGTACTTAATGAGTTTATATAGCACTCAAACAAAGACTGGGGGGATGCATCACCTTTCTATACCAGCAGATATTGCAGCATGTACAGCCTTCACTATACTTACCATGAGGACCTTTCAGGGACAAATAGGGGATACACTGGATATCTCATAGGCTTCTGCCTAGAGGATACTTCAAGAGTTCCTTGACATACTCTTGGCATATGTGGATCAGTGCATCTATTTCCTGATGTCACCTCAAGACCACTCCAGTACCATGTATGCCTTCTGTGAGAAGAAGTGCTTCCCTGAGATGGCTGGTATGATAGTTTGCACCCATGTTGCCTTTAGGGCTCCATTTGGACAACAGGAGGAGCAGTATCATGACAAGAAGGGATACCATTCCATCAGCTGCCAGGAAGTGTGTGATGCATGGGGACGCATCACCAATGTCTCGACCCAGAATCCTGGCAGTGCACATGATTCCCACATCTGGCACACAAACTCAGTGTACCACCTCTTCCTGCATGGCAGGATATCCTATGATCATAATGTCGGGAAGTGCAAAGATTTTATAATCATATATTAATTTCTGTAAGCAAATATCCTAAAATGTATTACTAAATAAAAATCCCTATTTCTTTATTTGCCCCCCCCTTTTCTTTGGGAGGTGATACAGTGCAATGCTGGCTAATGACACCAGTCCATAACTCTAGGAGTGATGCTATGGAGTGTTTCAATATTGACCCTTCACAAACTTGGATAGACATTGAGTGACTCCTCCCGCTGAAAGCCCATTTCCATTGCCTGGATGAGTTTGGGGCTGCTGTTCAGTGTGACTATGTTACTGCATGCAGAATGCTTGCCATATGTTGTATTCTGTACAGCATGATTATGCATTGATCTGGTGTGCAGCAGTCCCATGATGTCAGTGTGCTTCCCTCTATTGTTTGTTTCCTTGCTTATGATAATGGCCAGCTGACGGCAGCAGTGCTTGAACCCCTGCAGCAACTTATGCACCGTATATGGTAATGCAGGCAAAGTGGCAGCATCTAGTCCACAACTATAGGCCATGACATTCTCTTAATGAAAGTGAAATGACAAAATTGACCTAGATAATATTTGATGTGTGAAAATTTCATTGTCAGCTCTGCTCTGTGCTGCATAATCTACTGACACTGTACGTCAGACTTTTTTATTTTTTTTCACAGACTTGTTGAATATTTTATTCTGCATTCTACTGGATTAGTTTGGAGTAGTGACATATATACTCTCAGGCATACCTCTCGTCATTCAACTGTACAGTCAGTGCTGAAGTCCGAGAGAGTAATGGTGAAGATCTGAAATTAAGCTTTGATTTTTACAGCTCTCCTGCTAATTATTGCCAAAGCAATTTTAATTTCCAGGTTTAGGATTGTGGAGTAATGGTGGTATACATCTGTGAGGTACTCTGGCAGGATGCCAAGCATGATTAGAAAGAAAAGGTGAATTGCAGCATGTATTAGGCTACAGTTCCAAGGGTGGCCATGGTGGTGCAGCGTTTGTCGCCTCACAGCAAGAGGTTCTCTGGTTTGATCCTCAGCCGGGGTGCCTTCTGTGCGGAGTCAGCATGTCCTCCCTGTGGTCACGTGGGTTTTCTCCAGGTGCTCCGGTTTCCTCCCACATCCCAAAGGCATGCTGTAGGTGGATTGGATACTCTAAATTGGCCCTAGGCATGAGTGCATGCATGTGTGTGCCTTCCATGGAAGGTTGGGTGCCGGGCAGGCAATTCGACACCGTAAACCTCTACTGCCAATCATGAACAGACAGGGGATCTGCTGTGGTGACCCCTGATTGGGAAAAGCCAAAAGAAGAAGAAGATTAGGCTACAGTTCCACTTCTTCCGTACAATGGGTGCAGAAAATTATTTTCAGAACACTATTATTAAAGTTCTACTAATTTATAGGAAATCATTTTTTCCTGTTTTGTGCTATGTCATCATGACATTACTGTTTTTAGGTATAATATTGAAGAAAGTCATTGGTCTGCACAGTGACTACCTGGTGAGTATGGGGGTGTCATACTTAACATTGTTTTGTGAATTATTTGAAATGTGCTATGAGTACTGATAGCTTTGCTGTGCTGTGCTGTATGGTGCATGGGCAGCTGCTGGTGTGCATCAGACATTTTTACCTATGGACCTCAAAATAACTTTTTTCTTCAGAAACTAAAATCAGTCATTATTTGTATAGTGATGAGGGTTAAGTGGCAACAGTGCTAGTTTTACTGGCAGGACTGCAAAAGAAATTGTGTACAGATATGCACTGGACAATTAGGAAAATTTTCCCTGCAGTCACCACAATTGTTTGTACAGTGTGGGTTTTTTCTTTATAATATTTATGTATTTATTTATGCTCATGCCATCAATGTTCCTCAGATGTAATGAGGAAGTATGCATGGATACCCATGTCTAGGCAGTAACTGTTTGGTGACTGTTGACCTTTACTTACTGAGGTATGGCATGTGACTTGCATACCAAAGGTGTCATATATGAGGCCCCCGCAAAGATATTAAGGGTGATTATCAAATTGATCTTGAGCAAATGCTGGCACGTTAGCTTGATACTGAGTTGCTACAATGGTGGGATCTGATGGATGCAGGGGAACTTGTAGGCATTGATCGTTCAGTGCTGTGGGACCTATATCATGACTGAGAGGTGCTACCATATGTTGCAGATGTCTGATGAGGTCTAGCTGCCCTCTTTTGGCTTGCATCTTTTATAGTCCTTGTAGTACTTCCTCTACATACCCCTCTATATCTTCCACATGTGCATAAAGCACCCCATCCATGTCCAGATGTGTTATCAATGAGTGTGTGGTAGGTCTTTACCAGTGTGTGCATGATGGCAGATATGGATGTTATGTGTACAACCATACTGCATAGAAGGGTCATCATGATATTGTTCTTGGTCTCCACTATTCCCATATACTCCACTCTTACCTCTCAGCTGTCCAGATTTTCACAAAATGTCCTGATTTTTGCCTCATATGTTTGGACTGTTCCTCATAAAATTTACGTTTTTTCTGGCAAATCATTGAGGATTGAAGTCAGTAAATAATGACAAACATTTGATTTTCACACTTCATATCCTTCAGAAAATACATATTAATGCAACATCAGTTATTCTAGCAACTTTCTAAGTTTGTAAGAGCAATATTAAAAATCTGCCCTATTTTGGCCCTTTTACCCCTATAATTTTTGTCTTTATCCAGATTTCTTGCACTGAGAGGTTGAGAGATATGGCTCCAATCCTTAAAAGCTCTCCTCACTGCAGAGAATACAGATGTCTGTGTAGTCACTGAGACATGGTTTAAAATCATGGAGAGCATCCTGGCAATGTATGGCTATAATGCCTTCCACACATTTACACCAGCTACTACACAGGCAGAGATTAAAGGTGGAGGTGTCTTGATTTACATAAAAAATAAATACATCCCAGGGTTGGTCAAACAGGACAATGCACTTGAGCTCCATGTTCAAATCACTATAGGCAAAATCTCATACCACTTCCTTGCAAGCTATAGGTCCCCCACTATGGCCCAGGTAACCCATAACATGTATTTAAGCTTTGCTGTAATTATCAAACCACACCATCCATGGGTAAATCCTACTATACCCAAACCCATCAGGGATTATAGCTTAACTATTACATACACCTGGAACATACTCTGCTCAATTTTACATTGTTATGAAAGGTCATTTTACCACTGTCCTCATAAAATTTATGTTTTTTTCCTGGCAAATCATTGAGGATTAAAGTCAGTAAATAATGACAAAACATTTGACTTTCAGACTTCATATTATAAAATGATATGAGTCTAAACTTTGTCACATCACTCATTCTGATCTACATTTCAATTATTTTTTGTCACTTTATTAAACAGAATGTGATTTTACTTCATTTGTAAGCTGAGTATTCATATTTATCTTGTCAATGTGTTTTTTTTTATTATCGTAGGGTGAAACGCTCATTGTTTTTCTTCTCATTGTTGTATACACTGATGATTCATCACACTGTGTATGCTATTTTCACTCTGTATCTTGTGAACCTTTTTTATTCATGCCTCATCAGAAAAAAAGTTTTCACCCAGTCAGATTTTCCCGGTCAACAAAAGCAACAAACAAAATAATAAAAATAAATAAAAAACTGAAGTTCTGCTACACTGAGCTCTATGAATATCAGTGGTACAAAGACCTGTATGTGTTACTATTAGGCAGAAATGCATTTGCATGTTAGGGGCAAGCTGCAGTGATGGGTGATGAGTCCGTGAACATGCATAACTGCCATGTACACAACAGTTACATTCCAGTGTACTATATTACTGAGATAATAGCTTTATATCTCTCTGGCGGTACTAATGACAAATTAAACTGTGCCAAAATGTTTTAACAGTAAGAATTAGTACCACTGTGCACAGAATAGAAGCATAACCTCCTTGAACTCCAAAAAACAAGAACAAATTATCAGCGACAAGTGGAGTACTACAGGGTTCAGTCCTGGGACCTCTCCTGTTGGTATCTACTTCTCTGAAGTACAGGCTAACATAGAAGGCCTCTGGCTAATGAAGTTCGCAGATGACTGCAAACTAGGAGCCATAGTCGAGTCCCCATCCTACAGAAGGGCCCCACTGAGACAGATGCCTGGTGTCAGAGGCATGGCCTCAAGCTCAATGCCAAAAAGTGCATTGTCATCCCCTTGGTAAAAACTCTGTACCCAAGAACTACCACATAAATGGCAGTCTACTTAATGCCGAATGTGTGATAAGAGACCTTGGGACCCAGGTGGACAGTAGTCTCTCCTTTGATAATTACATCTCCACAGTTGTCAGGAAACCTTCTATGTGGCACACCTCATCACAAATGTTTTCTCATCCAGGAAAAAGAGGTCATTGTTCCCCTCGGCACTCATTAGACCCATTATAGAGTACAACGCCCCTTTTGGAATGTACCTCACAAGACATCTGCAGCTTCTGGAAAGGCCACAGAAGTGCCTCACAAAGAGGATTACTGACCTCAAACAGATGCCATACACTGACCATCTCAAAAAATTCCAGCTTTACTCTGTAGCATATCGCCTACTCCGTGGAGATCTCTGGCTAACATATAAAGCTATGTTAAACCCAGAGCTGTTGGACATGCTACACCTAAAGAAATCCCAATCCCTCTGAGCTACACATTCTAGGGACCTAAATCTTGTCACCACAGTAAACAGGACATGCTGGAGGGATAGATTCCTGCCCTAGAGACTTCCTATACTCTGGAACAAGCTACCCATCTTTGTCAAGCAAAGTTCCTCATTAGCACTCTTCAAGAAAAATCTTGATTAGTGGATGGGAAATAGGAAATACACCCCGGGGATCACTTCTGTGGCTCTGCTCGACAGGGGCACAGAAAATTAACTTTCCTGGGTGGCATAAGCCAGGGAACCTTGTTGGCTAGGCTTACTTAGGCCCTTGGGCCGATAGCCTAGTACCTACCTATGAACCTATGAACCTATGAAAAAGCAAACAAAAAAAACAATTATACTGAACTGATGTAATACCACCATACCTCTCAACCACTTAGAGTAAGAAATCTGGACAATGCCATAAATAAAAGTGGGACAAAGGCCTCAAAGTAGGGACAATTTTCAAACATTGATCTTACAAACTTAGAAATTTGATAGAATAACAGTTTTTTTTTTCTGAAGGGTATGAAGTCTGAAACTCAAATGTGTGTTTTTATTCTCTAACTTCAGTCTTTAATGATTTGGTATTAATTTGCCAAAAAAAAAAAAAAAAAAGGACCAAAAACATGAGACAAAAATCTGGACATTCTGCGAAAATCAGTACAGTTGAGAGGTATGAATACTACTAAAGTGGTTATGTAATCCCCCTGCCTAAAAATACAACATGTATTAACAACCTTTACCATATGCTAAAAAAACTGTGATGCAAGCAAATTATCTATCTATATAGTCTTTACTTACGCACATGCAGTTTTCCACCCCCCCCAAAAAAAAGAAAAGAAAAAAGGGATCAGCAATGTCTCTTGCTGTTACACTGCAGGATGTCTTTCATTCATCTACTCAATCAAGCAAAGTCAATGAAAAAAAGACTTGCTTATGAGTGCTGCAGTCCTTGCACTGCTACCTCTTCCATAGGTATTACCCTTATAAAGATGTATGGGTCAGTCATAGTGATGTCACACATATCCTTGCGTCAGGATTACATCATTTCATCTTTTTCTGAGACTTTACAAGCATGGCTTCCTTTAAAACCTAGGTTCCTGTCCCAAGCTTGTTTGATAAAGAGAGCAGAATTCTCCTCTACCTACAAAAAAAATTGTACCTGCAAATGCTGGAGCAGGTCACAGCAGGGTACGATTGACAAAAATAAACATCTGGCAGGAGATGTGGGCATCACCTGTCATCACCTACTCAGGGCAATAATGAAGAGGAAGAGAAGAGACCAACTGGTCCACTGGGTTTTAAAGAAGGTTAATATATGTGTGTGTGTGTGTGTGTGTGTGTGTGTGTGTGTGTGTGTGTGTGTGTATATATATATATATATATATATATATATAAATATATATATATATATATATATATATATAAATATATATAAATATATAAATAATATATTTTTGTGTGTGCCTACGTTTAAAGTGGTGCACATATACATAAAAATAAATACATATTTACAAAACAATGGCAGTTAAGTTACATGTATGTATGTATGTATGTATATATTTATGTATATATTGGTTTGCTTTTCTGCTAATACTGTTTCTACTAAGACATATGCACTTTGTGAGTCCTAAGCCAGTAGAAGGGCTTCATAGGAATGGCAGTGGCATCAGTGGTGTGTTTATTATTTAAACTGTGTATTGCTGCCATAAGCTTTGCTTGTGTAACCAAGATTAATACTTACTGAATTGTATTGCTAGGGTGCAACCTGAATCTATATATACCTTAAAATACTACTTCATTCTGTTAAGTATTACTTCTGCTTGAATACCAGTTTCTTGTACTGTGTATCTGTCTTATGTATTCTCTGTACCTTTTACTGTATTACCTCTTCCATGCTCATAACCTTACTGTTTTGTGTTTTCTAGATAATTACAGGGAATTTTCTCCTTGAAGACCCCCCCCTTCCAGGACATAAACAAAAATAGGTGTCGACCACTCACTTGTTATGGGATAGGTCTCAAACTGAAAGAAAAGGAACAACAAGGCTACCATTTCAAGCTTTTCACATAGGTGAATACTGTTGTGCACATAATCAGAAATTAGAGCATTTTTTTCTCTAATTCTGTGGTGTGCATGACAGTTAGGGCTCCAAAAATTGATCCCAATCTAAACTCCGGTCAATATCTGGTTAAAGTAAATTCCTCATAGTCATGACTACATGGCTCTGCCTATATTTCAACCTACTAATATTTTACATTGACTTATTTATCCCAGTTAAATAACTGCTGCAAACATTAAAATACCTACCCAACCCTATTAATTAGGTTTAGTGCACAGTCACCCCCATAAGTGTATCATTGATAACCCCACTGAATAAAGTTAAATGCTTGATTCCACATACCTTTCCTTATTTCTCCACTGATAGTTTTCACTCTCAGCCCTGCAAGGGCAAGCAATCCCGCTCTGTTTGCTCCGCTCACTCCACTCCTCTACCCTGCCCCCAATTCCCTCCTGCCCCCACTGTCTCTAACTTTATACATTACAGGCCACTCCTTCCAACCTCCTCATAGGCTCTAAGCCCCCCTGACTTCTTCAAATCCCACGCACACACATCCCACAACCAAAACAACTAAAACCCTCCTACATCTAACATCACATACACTCTACTATTAATAACATCCCTAACCTTCTTTAACCTACTTACTCTCTACCACCTCACTTCTCACAACACCATACTACATCAGCTAACCCCAACAAAAACTATAGCATACATATACCATAACTCATCCCAAAATAGTTACTCTGATATTTCACCATCACTCCATTCACACAGACACCACCACTTTCAAGACCAAACTGCATTTTAATATACCTAAAATCAAACAATTATACATCTCATATGCATACTCCATACTTAACTGCATTTCATCCACAATCCAAACCACTATCTTCACATTATTATGCCAAAGTGGAGATATTCATCCAAACCCTGGACCCTCTCCCACCTAACATATTAACAACTCTACATCACTCTCAGTGAGAACACCAAAAAACATTTGCATCGTCACATTAAGCATCTGTAGTATCTGCAACAAAGTAGCAGACTTCTATGCATGGCTTACATAGTATACACCTGATATAGTTGCTCTGACAGAAACCTGCCTCAAACCCCAGATATCTGACTCAGAAATACTTCCCCTTGGATATCAAATATTACGAAAAGATAGACTTCATAAGAAAGGGGAAGGCCTGGCATTAATATATCATAATCACTTAAACACAGTACTCCACCCAAAAACCATTCCCACTTTCAATAATATGGAAATCCTATTAGCATCACTATTTGTCAACAACCATAAACAAATATCTATTGCCACCATCTATATTCCTCCAGGTCCCAATATACCAGCACTGGAAGACTTTCTATCATGGTCTAACCACTATATCTCAACTGAAACCATCATCCTTAGTGACACTAATATAAATTGGCTTAAACTAACACAAAGCAACTCCACAAACTCCATCAATCTGTACAGATTTACACAAATTATACAAACCCCAACACACACACAAGAAACAATCACTCTGAATCCACCCTAGACTGGATATTAGTATCACACCCACAGTACTACTCCAATCTGAACACCCTTCCCAGCACTCTACGTGATCACTTACCAGCCCTGATACACAGACTATCAACCTCCACTCCAAGAATTCATTCATACAAATATACCAGAAATCTAGCCAATTTTAGCCAGTCTCACTTTTGCAACTTATTACAAACACTAAACTGGAACCCATTGAAATATCTTCCCTTAGATGAAGCAGTACATTATTTCAGTACTGTCTTCCTAGATACCGTTAACTCCATACCCCCCATAAGAAAAAAGAGTTAAACATAACCATGCTCCTTGGGTATCTAAATCAACCAATCAACCAGACAACTACTGATTAATAGAGACGGAGCAGGGCACAAATGGAGAAAAGATAGGACCCCACACAACAAAACTGCTTTCAAAATACTTAGAAACAAAGCAAAACCGGCCATTAATCAGGACAAAAAGATTTACTTCTCCCAACAAATAAACACCCACAGTAATAATCCCAGACTTTTCTGGAAATCTGTCAACTCATTACTAAATCCTGGCAGCACCCAAAACCCATCTCCATTTCCAGACAAAAGCCCAGTTGAAATCAGTGAAATATTTAATAAAAACTTTGTTGATATTATCCTTACATTAGTAAATGCAGGCAATACCCCAACCCCCCTATTATTAACCCATCCACCATACCTCAAAGCAATATCAGCTCCATACCATCTTTTAACTTCCAACCTGTAGCAACCTCTCAAATACAAACATTACTTGGCAAATTGAAACCAGGCTCCTTATCCACTGATAATCACTCCCACCCCAAGAATACCTCAAAATTAGTGCTAAGGCAATATGTTTCCCAGTAAGTATCCTTGTAAACTGATCACTTGCAGAACACACAGTCCCCCAGCTCTGGAAAAAAATCAATAATCACCCCACTTCATAAAGGTGGAAACCCTCATGACCTATCTAATTTTAGACCCATTTCTATACTGTCCCCTCTATCTAAAATAATGGAAAAATGCATCCACAAACAACTGGTTGAATATCTAACCAGCAACAACCTACTATCCCCTTCACAACATGGATTTCAACCATCCCACAGTACCATTACTACCCTAGTCTCCTTCACAAATTACATCTATAATGCCCTAGATAGTAACCTACTTATCGGTCCTGTTATTGGATCTCTCAAAAGCATTTGACACAGTCTCCCACATCAAACTTATCCAGCAACTCCACTCACTAGGATGCTCTGGTGCCAATCTAACCTGGTTCACTAGTTACTTGGGTAACTGACAGCAATCTCTAAAATGGCTGAATAACCTCTCTAGCTTTATCCCAAATAACATAGGAGTGCCTCAGGGGCCAGTCTTGGGACCCCTACTATTGAACATTTTTATAAATGACCTAAATAAAGTTCACACTGACTCTACTACCATACAATATGCAGATGATTCAACCATTATCTGTACCTCCAATAACTTTTCGGGTCTATATTATAACATCAAATTCTACAAAGATCGAATGTTATAATATCGAACCCTAAACACCGAAATCCAAAAACATCGAACAGTCAGAATAGGGAATTTTTTCCCAGGGAATAAAACAATTTGCTATTCCGAGAAACATACACACAACACAAACACACACAAAAAACAGCAATCCACACACATACACTTAAAATCCTACACCTAAACCTAAACTAAACTTTACATATACTACTAGCTATCCACTTACCTTAACCCAACCCTAACCCTAAGGTCCATCACTATCGCACACTCACCTCACCCGCTCCCTAACCTTAACTCACCTAACCCGCCCCCTAACCCTAACCTACACACAACCGCACACTTACCTGACCCATGCCCTAACCCTAACTCACCTAACCCACCCCCTAACCTTAACCTGCACACAATCGCACACTTACCTGACCCGTGCCCTGACCCTAATGTCCACACAACCGCACACTTACCTGACCCGCTCCTTAACCCTAACTCACCTAACCCGCCCCCCCACCCTAACCTACACACAATCGCATACTTACCTGAACCCAACCTGCAATGTTTCAACATATTGAATGCTGAAAACAGTGAAGCCACAGCAACGGCCCACCAAGTTCTTTCCCTGGGAAAGAATTCTGTGTCCTGCACCTTCGCTGTTTTCAGCATTCAACATTACGGGGTCGATATTATAACATTCGATCTCTGTAGAATTCGATGTTATAATATAGACCCTAACTTTTCTGACCTCCAAAAGTTAACACAAAAGGCCTTTACATCCATATAACTCTGGCTAAACCAATCACAGCTATTACTTAACCCTAATAAATGTAAACTACTCATCTTTACATCTAAACCTGTTCCCACAGACTTTACTATATTCTCCATAAAGAAAACCACAATAGAGTTAGTAAATCAGGCCAAACTGCTAGGAATTACTATTGATAGTAAACTTAGCTTTGACTTGCATATTAATAACGCAATAAAAAAGACTCACTTCAAATTAGCCAAGCTTTACAGAAACAAACAATACTTAGATAAATCCATCCGAATAAAACTTTCAAAAGGTCTTCTCCTTCCAACCTTACTATATGGGTCTCCTATCTTCACCAATATCCCCAACTCTTTGCAACACAAACTGCAGTCCTGTCATTATAAGATTGCAAAATTTGCATCAGCCCAACCAAATCGCGCCCACCATTGCCAGGCCACTAAAGAACTAAACTGGCTAGAATTTGCACATTACCTACATTACACACAACTTACCTTTGCCCATAAACTCATTTATAAACCCGAGTGTTGCCCTTCCCTAAAAAATATCATTGAACCTTATGTCCCATCCAAATATCTACGCTCTAACAGCAAACACCTACTTAAAGTATCAAAACCTACTAAAAGAGCAGGTAGCTGCCTATATTCCCATTCCATAACTAAGCTGTGGAACACCCTCCCATCATCAGTTACAGAATTAGACAACACAATCTCCTTTAAAAGAAAACTAAATCAACATCTCACTGATAACCCCAGCTGCGAATGCAACACATATCCACATGTTCCTTAATCTAGCAAAACTGTTTCACACAGCAAATATACTTTTGTATATGTCATACTGTTACACCATATCAGTTATCCCTAATCTTTAGTATCATAGTCCACACATCAATATAACCATCTTAACACATTTTCTTTTCTCTGTCATGTTCTACTTTTAACCTTCTTCTTTCAGCTTTTCCCAGTTAGGGGTCACCACAGCAGATCACCTGTCTGCTCATGATTGGCAGTGGAGTTGTACGGTGTTGAGTTGCCAGCCCGGCACCCAACCTTCCAAAGAAGACACACACACACACACACACACACACACACACACACACACACACACACCTAGGGCCAGTTTAGAGTGTCCAATCCACCTACAGTGTGTCTTTGGGAGGAAACCGGAGCACCTGGAAGAAGCCCACACAACCACAGGGAGGACATGCAGACTCCATACAGAAGGCACCCCAGCCAAGAATCGAACCAGAGAACCTCTTGCTGTGAGGCAGCAACGCTAACCGCTGCACTACCGTGGCCACTTTGGGAAGTATGAGTAGGCTTAAAAAGCCCTCCCTTCCTGGGGTTGTTAGTCTAGGAATCACATATGAATCTGTACAAGCACAAAAAGTGGAAAATAAAAGGTATGTTCCCATATCTGGCTAGCACTCCTCACTTTATGAGGAGCAAGCCATGTCCCTTTAAAAGGGTGGGAAATTGGTATAAGGGTTAAGGTACAGGGTTTTGTTCTTGCATGTGGTAGTTGGCTAAGCTTAAAATGGCCCCCAAGGGCAGTTAGTCTGGTACTAAATTATGCATCTGTTATGTTTTGTTTAATTTTGCTTATCCTGAGAAATGCATTATCAACACAATCTGTATCATTGCTTTTCATCTAGGATTGGAGCAAAAGGTTATGAAAGGCTGTGTTGGTTCACTAAAAGAATAGAAAAGAATACTGTAACGTGATGTAATACCTTTCATTTTACCAATATAGATTTTGTAATTACTTGAGCTTTTGGGCTAGCACAAAAGCTTCTTTAGGATTAACTAAAATACTGATGTTAGATATACCGCTTTAATATCTCCTTTGGCATAGAAAATGAAGTGCATATTGTTTTCATATTTGCTGAAAAAGGACACTTGAAAAATGCCTTCAGCTTTCTCACTTTAGAACATATTCTATAGATAAGAGATGACAGAGCTGGAGAAAGATATCCATGTTTAGTGCCCATATTACCCATATCAGGATCAAGCTGAGTTGATACCCTGGTGAGTCATACATGTAAGGTAGGAACCAGGCCTGTGGGGCACTTTTTCATTGCAAGATGCACATATGTAGTTGCAGACAGACTGCACAGACACACATCTGGCCAAATAATGCTCAAGATTTTGCACGTGGGAACACAGCAGAAACCACTGAAAAAAACTTCATGGACACCGTAATCTTACCAACTAACTAAAGAAGGTACCAGGAATCAGACCAATGATCCAAGCACTGTAAAATAGCTATGTATGTACTGCACTATTTTTTGTCTCTAAAAATATTCTTAAAGGTCCCGCTGTATTGACTGTGTATATGAATCACTGAAACTGGAATTTGTGCCTTAATTGATAAATTCTTATTTGTCGATTACTGAGTGAATATTTTTGGTATATTTATGTCTGAGATCAGCTAACAGAGGGAACTTTCTCCTTTTTCTCACTGTTTAGAGATTTCATACTTGGTATATTTAAAGTAGTAGGGTGTGAGGTGTAGCTGGCTTGCTCCTCCAACAAAAACATTTTTTAATGTTTCATGTTTTTTGATAAGTACAGTTGTTGTTTACAGCCAATAAAAAGCGGGATGCAAGGTAATATATATATATATATATATATATATATATATATATATATATATATATATATATATATGCACACACACATATATGCACACACACACACACACACACACACACACACACACACACACACTTGCTCTGCATGTGATAGTCTAATTAATGGACACATGCAGAGCAAATTGTTGCTTATTTGTAAGTAAAGAGACTAAAATGGTGCAGAATGTAGACAAGCTTTTCTGCTTTCGAGCATAATAACAATAATGCTAAGACATTCCTTTGCTTGCTGTTAAATCACTGGCAGCTCTAACTAACAAGGAGAGCATATCTTTTTTTATTGAACTGGGGCACAGTGCACCTGTAACGGTATTATGTTGGGACAATCTTTTGCATCTTTGTAGCACTGTATTGATTACTTGCTTTACTGAATTTCCAGCATACCTATCAACCTCCTAGCTCAAGAAATCTGGACAAAGCTAAAAATAATGGGGAATGGGGACCAAAAACAGAGTCAAATTTTAAATATTGCTCTTATTACCATAGAAAGTTGCCGAAATAACAGGATTTGTGTTCACGTGTATTTTCTGATGGATATGAAATTTGAAACTCAAATATCTGTCATTATTTAGTCATTTCCATCATCAATGATTTGGCAGAAAACCACAAATTTTGAATGCAAAAATATCACCAAAAATGTGGACATTCTGCAAAAATCTGGACATTTGAGAGGTATGATTTACAGCACAAATAACAGTATAGTTGTTGCACTTCTCTTCATGTGACTAAAATCTGGAATACATTTAAAACTTTTAACTTACAAAAATAAACATAGTACTGAGATTGACTTTTGTATTAGTGCTTAGCTGTCCAGAAAAGGGTGAAAAAGACATGCTTCATAGGGTAGTTATTATCTTCGTCTTTAAAAAAATAAACTATAAACAAGTTCACTGTAAATGCTTCAGTATTAAGGAGAAATCAACTTATTAAGGGTGATTGTACAGCTCCCTCTTGTGGCATAACTACTCAATGACTTAAAAGCATGTAAATACTTGTAAAATAAACAAGATGATTTTCCTGTGTTCTTTCCCAATAATTCTGTAGCACAGTATCTCAGCAATGATTAACATAAAATAAAAAGTATCAACTAGTAAAAGAACAAAAAGTGACATATTATTTATTCCAAAGTTCCTCATATTACAGTTGGACTTAACTGGTAGGCAAGGCAGGCAAATGTATAGCAAAGCAGATTTTAACTATGGCATCAGTCCTAGAATTAAAGTGAATAAAAGTTAATATTCAGAAGGGTTAACACCAGGTTGAGAGGGTAGAGTTATATCACATAAATTCCTTGACTCAGGTAAGAAAGTGATTGCGATGAGGAAACAGAATGGAACATTTATCATACATGAATGATGTAACACTAAATATTTCATCTGACTGATGACACTATACAAAGAACACTCTAGAAACATTTACAGTGCTCTCAGTGGATGCTGGTGAAACTTCCCTACTTTGTTTCACTTCACCAGCTAACTTGTGATCTTCTGGGGGTGGGAAGAATGAGACTGACAGTTGTATCAGTGCATATAAATTTCTATCCTGTTTCTGGCTGTTAGCCTTGCAGCACACAGTTGTTACCACAGTACGGCACACAGGTGAAGGATGAGGCTTATCCTTAGGGGATAGCAGAATATATACCCAGCTCATTATGACCCAAGCCATTGTGCTCTTTACTGGTCTGCGTAACTGTGCCTCCCATTTCTACAGTGAGATGCGTTTAGGAAAAAGGAGGTGATACAACTGAATTAACTGTCTGACTCATCCTGAAACTCTGTCACAATCATATTTCAAAGCTCATCCACCCATCTAGATCATTGGGTCAGTCTTACATCTTAGTAGTAGGTGGTTCTAGTTAGTGTTGACAGAGGTAAACTATCATGATGCCTTTTTGTTGTCTGACCAGAGATCACATCTTGCATGACCTTTGGGTGTCCAGATTTGGTATTTGATCTGCCATACCACCTGGCAGCTGCAAGCAACCCTCCACAATTGGCAAATACAATGGAACATTTAAAATATAGTGCTGTAAAACACATTTTATGGATGTGAACTAATTTACTTTATTTAGTAGTATATGTTTCTATTTGGATAGAAGTCATTCTGTATGAGCTTACTGCATGCACTATTTTGAAGTAAACAGAAACACACACCTGTTTAACCTGTATTTTGATACTGTTTTCACTTTCTTACAAAGCACATTACTTTAATTCACTCAAGCCAAGCATGACACACCTACCCCAGTGTTATAAAATTAATGACATTTCCTACTTGCATTCTTTTTCTGTTAAGTATAGGTCATCATGGACCCTGCCCCTGCAGCATGTGTGAAATAACACTGGCAAGATGCAATTTAGGAAAACAACCTATTTAATTTGACTTTCAGTCATGAACTGGTTCTAATTCAGTGATTCCGATCATATTTACAATACTAACAACTTAAGGTGCTACAAACTGAGATTTTTTTTGTTCTTATCTGTGGATTTGTCCAGAGATTACATTTTCTTACTTTACACTGCTTTTCTGGAGCAGTTCTATTAGCACATTTATTCTCATTTTAAGCCAAGCAGCAAACAAACTTCTTCCATTCTGTTAAATTAATACCTTGCAGAGGGAGCCTAGTCAGCATTGTTGTAGAACAGTGCCTCCCTGGTCGGTCTCAGCAGAAGTGGGTGTGGCTTGTGTGATTGACATGCCAAATAGCCATGATGTTGTATGCAAATGATGCACGACTGACTACCAAGCAGATTTGACAGTGACATCATGCATACGTTGGAAGTTGATTGGCAGATGTTGAAATGGCTGCTGTACATATGGGTTCTGTCAGAAACAGATGTTATTACTTTGCCTTGGCCCACATTTTACAGAACCAACAGGCCACTTAGGGTTAGAGTTAGGGCTAGTGGGAGGTTTAGGGTAAGTGTTAGGGTTAAGATTATGGGTTAGGGCTAACCCTAGGCCTAACCCTAACCCTAACCATAATACTAACCTTAACCCTAACCCTAACCTTGCTCTGTAAAATGTGGACCAAGACAAAGTAATAACATCTGTCTCCAGCAGAAACCAGATCAACATTTCTTAATATACATCTCTATGTTATTAAACAGTAAATTACTGAACAATATCAGGATAAATGAGAGGTATGCATGCCATATAACAACCTTCTCTCTTAATGCATAAATATGTATTAATAAACAGCTCATTGCTAATATCAAATACCATGTTTTCCATTAGTAGTAGTCATGGCCAGTCTTAGGTATTGGCAAAATAATCGACCGCCTAGGGTGCCATACAGGCCGGCCTTGTAAAGGGCACAATTTATTTATTTATTTTAATTCATTTTGTTAGTCCATTCTTTCTTCTCGGCACCTGCTTGAGGGTGCGGGAACCATAAGGCAGGGGTGGGCTAGCACCCTCCCACTTTTACAGCTGTAGGTTGATCACAGTATCAGCATCTTCTTCTTTAAGGAGGATCATGTGTGCACACACCAATGTCAAAGTGAATACATTTTGCAGTCGCGTGGGGAATTTAAGCTAGCAGTTCCATTAATAGGGAGTAAAGTCCGTGTGTGCTTGTGAGGCTGTTCAGTTTAGAAAGAAGGTAAGTATATGTGTGTGTAATTTAAACTGTTCTGTATGTGAGAGAAAGTGTGTGTGTGTGTGTGTGTGTGTGTGTGTGTGTGTGTGTGTGTGTGTGTGTGTATATATATATATATATATATATATATATATATATATATGTATGTATGTAGAATTAAATTAGCCATTTTGTTTGTATGAAAGATAAAGTGTGCGTGTGTTATTGTGTGAGAGAGTAGGTATGTGTATATGTGTGTGCTGCTGTGTGAGAACAGAGGGAATATAGGCATGTGTGTGTGTGTGTGTGTGTGTGTGTGTGTGTGTGTGTGTGTGTGTGTGTGTGTGTGTGTGTGTGTGTGTGTGTATGTGTGTATAAAATCCAGAAAAAATGCTGAGGTTAGGCTCCAGTGTCCAAATCAAAGTAAAAAAGCAGTCTTCAGTCTTCAATAAAGGTAAAAAAGCAGACTTGAATCGAAGAATAAAAGTATAAGAAGTCTTCTTTATTGTCACACAAGCGCTTTCACATATTGCTTCCTCAGGTGTATACTAACAAAGGTAAACCACACCTATATATACTTAACTAAAATAATCATGTGACTCAATAACCCATTTACCATTAAAGCTGTATTCTCTCTTATAAATCAGAAAGCATTGCTTAAAGCTAAGTGTGTATGACACAACAAAAGTGTGACTATTTAATAAAATACAATAAATCTAAAATACATACTATATATCTAGAAAACATTCTATCTTCATATTCATAATGTAGAGCTTCTAAAAATATATATAGAACTTCTAAAAATACATCAATTTTAATGCATCATTTTAATAAAATTCTTAAAAACATATAAATATAGATATTTCATAGCAAACATTGCATAAAAATATATTAATATATTAATATATTAAAAACATAAACCCATAGCCATCTATTTACCTACGTAGCCCCCTTTTTCTTAAGATAGGCTTAATGGGCATGCTGTCATTCAGCCCGTGACCAAAATTGGCTCTCAGCATAGCTATCCATCTTGCTTCAGCTTCTTCTGTTCTATCTCTAATGTCACTATTTCTCATATTCTCATAAGTTCTTGCAACAATCATAAACCTAAATGTATGTTTTTGGCCTACTTTCAAAACGTGCTTAGACAAAGCGTTGTTCTCTGAGCCCTTCCCTATGTAGTATACATGTTCTCTAAAGAAGATAGAATGTTTTCTAGATATATAGTATGTATTTTAGATTTATTGTATTTTATTAAATAGTCACACTTTTGTTGTGTCATACACACTTAGCTTTAAGCAATGCTTTCTGATTTATAAGAGAGAATACAGCTTTAATGGTAAATGGGTTATTGAGTCACATGATTATTTTAGTTAAGTATATATAGGTGTGGTTTACCTTTGTTAGTATACACCTGAGGAAGCAATATGTGAAAGCGCTTGTGTGACAATAAAGAAGACTTCTTATACTTTTATTCTTCGATTCAAGTCTGCTGTTTTACCTTTATTGAAGACTGAAGACTGCTTTTTTTACTTTGATTTGGACACTGGCGCCTAACCTCAGCATTTTTTCTGGATTTTTGTTTGCCTTTACTGTGTTTGCAGAGGTATTCTGGTTGCTATTGGGCATTTTCTGCATAGTACTGTATGTGTGTATAGTTTAAGCTAGTGGTTCTGTTCATTTTTGTATGAGAGAGAAAGCATGTGTTTGTGTGTTGTGTGTTGTTTGAGAGAGTAGGAGTGTGTGTAATTTAAACTAGTCGGTAGTTGCTGTATGAAAGAGAAAGTATGTGTGCATTGTTATGTGAGAGAGTAGGTATGTGTGTGTGTGTGTGTGTGTGTGTGTGTGTGTGTGTGTGTGTGTGTGTGTGTGTGTGTGTGTGTGTGTGTGTGTGTGTATGTGTGTGTATTGCTATGTGAGAGAGTAGCTGTGTGTGAGTGTGTGTATTTAACATTACCTTTCAACTGTCCAGATTTAGGATCATAGTTTTTGAATGTTTCTCATAAAATTTGTGGTTTTGTGGCAAATCAGAGAGGACTGAAGTCACTAAATAATGAGATATATGAGTTTCAGACTTCATATCCTTTGGAAAATGCATGTTAACACAAATCCTGTAGTTCTAGCAACCTTCTAAGTTAAAAAGAGCAATCCTTAAAATCTATTCCTATTTTTTTTGTCAACAGCATCCACATTATTTTAATCTTTGTCGAGATTTCTTGCATTAAGAGGTTGAGAGGTATACATACCTCTCAGCTGTCCAGATTTTTGCCTTATACTTTTGTCCATTCCTAATAAAATGTGTGGTTTTCTGGCAAATCACCGAGGATTGAAATAACTAAATGTCATACATTTGAGTTTCAGCCTTCATTTCCTTCATAAAATGCATGCTAAGACAAATGCTGTTATTCTAGCAACATTATTTTAGGCTTTGTTCAGATTTCTTGTGCTCAGATTCGTTTAGATCTCTTGTGCTAAGAGGTTGAGAGGTATAGTGTAATGCCCCTAGTTGCCATTTATTTGGTGCATTTTAAGGGTGCCCTCCTTTGTATAAGATGCCTAGTAACTATGAACTTGTCAATTTCTCAGCCATTCCCTGTTGCAATATTACCAGCTTATCAATTATTTTCTTCAATGTAATGTAGGCAATTACTTCTTCAAGGGCAGCAGGCACTGAATTTGTAGATGAAACACTGAAATGTAAAGTTGTTTGCCAGTAACAGCCTCTTCATTAGTTACAAATCACTTTTAATATAGGTTCATAGGTTGGTACTAGGCTATCAGCCCTAGGGCCTATACAAGCATAGCCATAAGAATTCCCTGGCTATTTCTTCCCACAGTATTTACTTCACTGGACCCCTGTCTAGCAGGATGACTGACGTGATCCCCGGGGTGAATTTCCTTTCTCCCATCCAATCGTCAAGGTTCCTTTTGAAGAGGGCCAAAGAGGCACTCTGCTTGACATGTATAGGCAATCTATTCCAGAGTCTGGGGAGTCTCTGGGTCAGGAACCTATCCCTCCAGCATATATAATTATTCAGATGAATTTTACTTCTGCAGTGATTGTGTTTAATGATGATATTGGTGGATTGTAATGACAGAATGGTGAGTGGCCCTTTATGTTTAACATGTTCTGAAATGGGCAGTTTTGTCATTATTGGGTCATTCATTTTGTTTCATTGCTTACTGGAAAAATGTTGAAAACTACAAATTTAAAACACTCTAACAAGTGGTGCTTTATTATGCAAGGAAATACAATCAGGAAGGTGAATCAAAGAACAATTACATGCATGCATAGCCATAAAAATGTGTTCAAACAGCCTATAGTTTGAAAATAGCCGAAAAGTAAACTTAATTCTCTACTGGTCAGATTCATTTTATTTTAATGTGGGTTTAAATGCTGTTTCAATGAATGTGAGTTTCAATGGCAGAGAAGTTTTGTGCTCATGCTAAATCTGTTTACATTGTGAGACTGTTTTGTTTGTGCATTTTATTTAAATATCTGTAATCATTGTAGAAGTAAATAAAACAGTATACACACTGATAGGTTTAAACCGTGTTCATGGTAACTGGGGAGAAATAGCAAAGTAATGGAACACTTGTATGGCTGGGGGTTGCTGCTGCAGGAAGGGCTACTCTGGGGGTGCCCCAATCTATTACCCTGCCTAGGGTCCCATTTGACCCTGATTTGGCTCTGCTAATTAAAGTATGAGAATAGTTTACATGGCCCCTTTAAATCCCCCAAAAAATACCCTGTGGTGGTGGTGGTGGTGTCTTCTCCTTTAAGGAGGACTGTGAGTGCTTCACACGCTGGTGCAAGAAGTGGGTCATGAAAAATTACTGTTTTCGAAAGTGGATCTTAGACAATAAAGGTTTGGGAACCACTGCACTACACCAACTATCAGAATGCTGACAAAAATGTGAGTTTAAGTTTTAGGGAATTAAAAATTTCAGTGCATTTTTCAAGGAATTGTCAGTTTCAAAGGAGGAAAGTTTACTGCTGCTCATGCTAAGTCTGTTTTCAATGTGCATTTAACTGTTTTGTTTATCAAATGGCACACTGTGTTGTAGAATCTGAAAGCAGTGTTTGTAGCACAATTACATTTGGTGCAGAAGTCTGTGGATTCTACTCCCACACCATATAGATGGAGTGCTGATATTGTAGTGCCCATATGATTGCTGATTATTTGGTGCATTATAAGGGGGGTAGGGATTCTACACTCATGAGTATGTCCTCCTTTGTATGAGATGCCTAGTAACTATGAACTTGTCAGGTTGTTAGTCATTTCTTATTATATTACCAGCTTTCCAATTTTTAATGTAATGCAGGCAATTAATTCTTCAAGGACAGCAGACACTGAATTTGTCGATGAAACATTGAGATGTAAAGTTGTTTGCCAGTAGCAACCTCTTCATTAGTCACAGGTTTCTTTAATGTGGAATTATGCAGATGATTTTACTTCTGCAGAGATTGTACATATTGAGTGATATTGGTGGATTGCAAGGACAGAAGTCTGAGTGCCCTTTTATGGTTGGAATTTTCTGAAATTGGTAGTTTTGTCATTATTGGTTGATATATTTTGTTTCATTGCTTATTAAAAGAATGTTTAAAACTTCAAATTTAAAACACATTCTAACAAGTGGTGCTGTATTATACAAGGAATATAATAGGCAAGGTGAATCCAAATACACATACATGTATGCATGGCCCTAAAAATGTGTGCAAGGATTCTGTTTTGAAAACAACCCAAAGGTAAACTTAATCCTCAACTGGACAGATGCATTTTCTATGAATGTGGATTTTCATGTTGTTTCAATGAATGTGAGTTTCAAGGGCAAAGAAGTTTACTGCTCATGCTAAGTCTGTTTTCATTGCGTGACTGTATTGTTTGTTTAGCAAATACTATTTTGTACTATTTTATTTTAATATCTGTAATCATTGTAGAAGTAAATAAGAAAACAGTATACACACTGATAGGTTTGAACTGTGTTTATGATAACTGGTGAGAAACAGCCAAGTAAAGGAACACTGGAATGGCTGGAGAGGGGGCTGCTGCTGGGTGGGTAGGGGGCTGCTGCAGGAGGGGCTGCTCTTGGGGGGGCCTGATCTATTATCCTGCTTAGGGGCCTATTTGACCATGATCCAGCTCTGGTATTTAAAGTAGGAAATGCATACACAAAGGTAGATACTTCACTCATTTGCGCCTAGAGCCTTTAGTCAGTTTAACAGCTTACTTAATAAGTGTGTCTAGTTATTTTCTTTTATGCATTTAAATAATTGAAGGAAATGACTGGAGTAGCTTTCTTGGGGAGTGACCTTCCTGTGGGTGTGGCTCAAATAGAGGTAGTGTTTCACAAGTATGGTGTGGGTGGGGCATAAGGGGCACTGAGCACTACTTCGCCTAGGGCGCCATTACAGCTAAAGCTGGCCCTGATAGTAGTTTACCATTATTGAATTGCAGTATTCCCTCAAGCTAATGTGATGAATATTCAATGAATATACACGAGGCTGCTGAAGACATCACCATGAATATTCATTCATTATTTGAACTAGGGTTGCCACCTTTTCAAATGCCCAAAGTGGGACATTTTTGGTACAAACGTCAGATTTTGCAAGGCAAAACATACTCACGGCCAGTACAAAGGGCAGAACATCACTTCTTTGCCTAAATAAAAGCTTATTCTTATAGTACTTTAGTTGCTTATTCTGTTTCTTATAACATTTAGGTGTTTCAGATACAGAATAACTGGTTTATGTAACTATTACATAAAATATAGGAAATATTTTTGTCCTAAAATCTCAGGACATTTGCCATTTTTTCATTTTTTTTGCAGGACACAACTGCCTAAAGAGGGACTGTACCTCGCAAAGTGGGATAGGTGGTAACCCTAATTTGAACATGTCACCAGGTGTTGGGTGGTGGGCGGGGTTTATGCGGGACTTGCTACTGCGCATCCGGGGAGGTACTGTTCTACAACAACTCCACCTAGTCCCTGTGCCTTGAAAAAATTGAACCTTCTTTTAACTGTAGTACGTATTTTTGTGGTATGCGTGTGGATATGCCTGACCCCACTAGTGTAAGATTCTAACAAAGAACTGTAGATATCAAAGTTACTCTTAAGTACTACTGCTGTTTTCAAAGAAATGAAACTGACCTGATTTCCTGTAGTACAGTCTAATATAAGTCGACTGTTCTTTCCTGTAACAGCAGTCTGTACAATTTGGTCAGCTGTGTTTACAAGATGGTGCTAGATTCTGTATAATTCCAGCTCAACTTCAAAAGGTCCTCTGTGACAGGCAGAAATGTCTTATCTTGAAAAAAACATCTACTCAGTCCTACAAAAACTAAAACTGTGATATTTGATACAAACAAAAAACTATCAAAATGCCCCAACACTCTGAGGATCAGAAACTAAGACAATTACCATAGGTTCATAGGTGTGCACTAGGCTAATGGCCCTGGGGCCTTTACAAGCCTAGCCATAAAAAACATATATATTTTATATGTTTTTATATGTTTGATATATATATATATATATATATATATATATATATATATATATATATATATATATATATATATATATATATTTTTTTTTATATATTGTTTTTATATGTTTTATATATATATATATATATATATATATATATATATATATATATATATATATTTATTTGTGTGTATGTGGATCCCTGTCAGTTCATCAAGTTTTTAGAAACTGGAAATTCATATTGGCGAGAAGATATGATTGAATTTCCAAAAACTCGAAGCTTTTGAATGGAGATCGTGGTAGTGTGAGGACTGAGAAATTTACCATTTTCCTCAATGAAGTGGGATATCACAGTTGGTATATATAATTTGCAATGGGTGTGGGGGTGCTCCCCTACAAACATGCAAAAAAGATAGATTTTTGTGTTCTTTTTTTTTTTAATGCTCAGATTTTTGGAACTTCGATCATATTGTTTTGCCGATATGGATTTCGAGTTTCTGAAAACTCTGTCTGTTTATGTATCTTCTTCTGGCTTTTCTCGGTTAGGGGTCACCACAGCAGATCACCTGTCCGCTCATGATTGGCAGTGGAGTTTTACGGTGTCGAGTTGCCAGCCTGACGCCCAACCTTCCACAGAAGGCACACACACATGCACACACTCACACCTAAGGCCAATTTAGAGTGTCCAATCCACCTATAGCATGTCTTTGGGATGTGGGAGGAAACCAGAGCACCCAGAGGAAACCCACGCGATTACAGAGAGGACATGCAGACTCCGCAAAGAAGGCACCTCAGCCGAGGATTGAACTGGAGAACCACTTGCTGTGAAGCAGCAACGCTAACCACTGCACCACTGCGGCCGCCCTTCTGTCTGTTTATGTATATAATATATAAACAGCATTACTTAATATATATACATATATATTTATAGGTGTGTGTGTGTGTGTGTGTGTGTGTGTGTGTGTGTGTGTGTGTGTGTGTGAACAGTGTTACTTCTTTAGCTTAGTTCATATGCTGCACCATTTTTATTTAACATCAATGCCGATAGTACCACTGCTTTAGTTTAGCTGGTTGACAATTGTACAACCCTGTAAGTAAGTTCAAGCTAATTAACCATTGTAATAAACATTTATTATATATATGCTGTGACCATGTAGGAGTTATCAATTGCAGTTATGCACTTATTGTGGTCTTCTTGTCAATATCCTGTGCAACACAGGCCAGCCTGCAATTAGTTAAATTTTATCAGTGCTCTAAACCCATAACAAATATAAATAAATTAATCTAATTGAAAAAAAATATATATATTTTTAGCAGATCTTTTGCAAGTTTGTCATCAGAAAATATAGACTACAATGTCACAGTTATGACATATAATATGCTGCTGATGAGGCAGTGCAAGTTTTAAAATGAAAGTAAAATGTCACATATTCAGAAAGAACCTATACAATGATGAACAATTTTTATTTATTTTGCAATACTCGAAGATGCTTAGTTTTGCTACAAGCCTGACCATGTCCCTATGTGAGGTGCATATCACGGTCATGCCAAAACTCAGAATGCTGAGCGGCACTTGCTGGCCTTCAAAAACAAGGTATAAGCAAAGAATAACTCATCCAAAGTTTGCTGTTCAAGAGTTACTGGATAGTTTTAGAGTGACCAAGGATAAAGTAAAGGATTTAGTGAGCTTGTATGACCAACATACAGGAACTGGGGGGTGGGGGAATGCATGGCCTGCTTATCTGAGTGGATATGGTGGTATTTGTAGTCCTCAGTCACTATATCTACCATGGGGACCTTTCAGTGACATACTGGAGACACAATGGGTATCTTACAAGCTTCTGCCTTGAGAACACTTCAGCAATTACTCATTATTGTCTTGGCATTGGCAGATGCGGATGAGTCTATCTATTTTCCAGTGTCACTACAGAAAGAAACCAGCACCATGCATGTCTTCTAAGCAGAGCAGGATCATGGATAAATGGGGGCCTTTGGAGGTAATGGACTAGGACCCCTGACTGCCATTCCAGTATCCCATTACTTGGCTGTCTCTCCCCAATTACGTTAAACACTATGCACATCTCGCAGTGTACACACTATTTTCTTTACTTTTACAATAATTGCAAATATTTGGATTTAATTTAAAACTTTTATTTCACATTTTATAGTATAAACACTGATGGCCATTTGCTAAACAAAACAAAGCAAAACTGTTTCATATTGAAAATAGACTTAGCATGAACAACAGTAATCTTTCCTGCCCTTGAAGCTCACATTCATTAAAAATGCATCTGGCCAGTGGCAGATTAAGTGTACCTTGAGCCCTGTGCTGTTTTCATACCATGGGCCCCCTGCTCACATGTTTTGGACCATGCACAAGGACTGACCTTCCTGATTTTATTAAATTGTATTCCTTATTTAATAAAACAACATTTTTTAGAGTGTGTTTTAAATTTGTATTTTTTACATATTTTTTCCACTAAACAGTGAAACAAAATGTACAAACCAATAATGACATAATTACCCCATTTCAGATAATTTCAACAATAAAAGTCCACTGAAACTGCTATCACTAAAATTTACCAACATCAGTCTATTTGCACAATATCTGCAAAGCTAAAAGTCAAATTTATAATTATACATTATAGAGAACTATTATTAATGCAGAGGTTGCTGCTGGCATATTGTTTTGCATTTCACTGCTTCATCTACAACTGCTGTGCCCGCTACCATTGAAGAATAATGTAGCCATGTTACATTAAAATGTTGGTGTGCTGATGATATTGCCATAACATTTCATTAACTAGACCGGTTATGCAGTAGGGAATGGCTGATGAACAACAGCAACAGGTTCATAGTTACTAGGCACATAGTTCCAGAGACCATTAAGGAGCCTAGCCGAAATTATCAATTGCTTCAAAGCAGTGTGTGGTTAACTGACTTGCTTAATGTCACACGGTACGTAAATGAAGGTGAAAAGACTCAAACCCTTTATCCTGGCCAAAGAAGCAGCTCATTAGCAAGTTACGGATTTAGTCCTCTGTGCCAACTGCCAGAATAACAACTTTTTACTAAATACGTAAAACTCAGACAATCTAATATTGTAGAGAGGACTGTATCACAGTAATATGGAAAAATAAATGCATAGTGGATGGCACTGATCATCACTCCAAATAATCCACATGTATAACATGACAGAGGTTAACTACATTGCAGTTGCTGGAGGCTGTAAAGAAGGCACTTCAAAAATATATTACCAACATACATCATGTTTAGACTACTAAAATATAACATGTTTAGACTACAATGCATAATCCAGGCCTATTAATGAATTAATTCCTTCTTTAATGCAATGAATAAAGTAAAACAATTAAAGAAAATATAAATGCTGCAGCAGCTTTTGTACAACCTACAAGTCATAAGGAGATCAGAAGTATTACCACGTACAACTTACTATAATTTATTTATTTATTTTTTGATTGCGGGGGTTACATGCTTGCATTGCACCTATATTTCATTTTTGACTTTCTTATGTACTCTCTGTCATCAAGAATACCTAAGCCATCTGACATCATTCAATACAGTTCTGACCTACTTTAATGGCTAATAATGCTGTATTACTGCAACATAATCCTCCAGAGTCAAGAGATCCAGATTGTGGATAAGTGGGGTCCTACAAATAGCAATGAATCAAGCCCTCACCAGCCACACCAATATTTCATTACTTGACTGTCTCTCCCCAATTACCATAAACGTTATGAAAACCTGTCGGTGTACATACTATTCTCTTCTTTACTTTTGCCATTGCCACAGAGATTTGGATTTCTTTTAAACCTTTTATTTCAATTTTTATAGAAAAAACTGACAGCTATTGTCTAAACAAAACAAAACATTCTCAAATTGAAAACAGATTTAGTATGATAAACAATAAACTTCTATTCCCTTGAAACTCAAATTTAGTGAAAATGTGCCTGGCAATCCATTAAACTACAAGGGACATGCTAGGAATTCATACTCAAAAATAACATACAAGTGACTAATAATTAGTGTCTAGGTGAAGGGTGCAGGAAATCAAAAGACAAATGTGTAACTCATTTGCTAATATCCTGGAATACCCCACTGGATGCAAGTGTCACTTTTCAGGAGCAGTCTATAAGTATTGTCTGGTAAAGTAACTTGGCATAGTCACATAAAAGATGAATGAAGGGTTAGTGAATCAAACCATGTACTGCAGGAAGCAGATCTTTAACAGCTCATAGCCTTATTCATTTGCACTAAGAGCTAGACAAGCTGTTGTAGCCCAAACATACTGCATTTCATATTTGTGTGCCTGCAAAAAGCAATATAAATTAAAATGTATTTGTAGTTAACATATTAACATTAAACTCACAGACTTCATGCTGTTGAATTTATTAACAGCTAAGTAATAAACACAATGGCAACATTCAACAGAGCAAAAAAAACAAGGACCTCATCCAAAGAATGTGGCTCATATGATGATGCTCTTGTACTACAATAAATTTCCTTCCTTTATACCATAATTATTCTGCTCCACAGGTAGCTAATTGGCTTGCAGTCTAGGGGTCTATTGAGGAGCCTAGCCCAAATTTCCAGTTGCCCAAAAATATTGTCTGGTTAAGTGATTTGCTCAAGGACAGATCATAATTATGAGGCAAAATCAGAGATATTCCGCAAAACTAGAGACAAATAATAGTAGACTACTCTAAATCACTTAAAAGGTTAATAGAGTAACAGGTTTTGCAGCAACACATGTTTTGTTTAATTGTTTTATGTATCTCTCATTAACTAGATTAGCCTCTCTATGATAGTGGCCTCTTTTCAGGAGAGTCCAAGGTGGAATTTATACTATAAGCAAAAATTTAGCTAGGGCATCAGAGAAGTTACCCTACACTTTGCAGTAGGGGGAAGAGATTGGGTGTTACACAGCCTGACTTCCTGTTTCTTGTCCAGGCATGAATGCAGCCATGAGGAACAGGGAGGAAACATAGCTGCTGAGAGCCAAGGCAATTTGGAAGTTAAATGCATTGAAAATGAAGACAAAACGGCAGAATCACTACTAGAAATGTTTTCAATTTGGAAGTTAAAATGTGTTGAAAATGAAGAACAAAATTATAGAATCAGTACTAGAAATGTTTTCAGGTGATGAGGGAGCAGAAAAAATGTTGTCTGCTGATGGTGAGGAGCTCGGCAAGAAGATGGAGCTAAATGCAGTGGTGGAGATGGATTCGAAATAAAAATCCAGGAAAATCTGTTTGAAACAGCAGAAACTTCAGAAAAATGTGTTTTTTCAACCCTCAAATCAGGAGGGTTGCAGGATGAATATCTGGCGGAGGTAATTAACCAGAGTAAGCCAGACATTGGAACTGCTGTATCCTGGCATGACATTATGGAAAAAATAGAATAGGGAGAAAAAGAAAAGGAAAAACAGCCAGAGAAGGTTCCAGAAGAAAAAATCCCTATGCTCAAACAGCAGAAGAAGGTGCTAAGAAGAAGTTAGAGATGAAGGAAGTAAAGAAAAAAATATGTTGTTGTTGTGAGGAGTAAAAAAGAAAAAGGCCTAGATATGAGGTATGGGACAATGTTATTGCACCTCCTGGAGTAAAAGCTGAAGAGGTACGAGCTTCCATTTTAATTAACAAAGAAACTTTTTGTGACTTTATTTTGAAACTGGCCAGACTATGGAAAACTTTTGGGGGGCCTATGAAAAGAGAAAGCAGACTTTCCATGGTTAGAATATGTTGTGGAAGCCTTTTTCAGGTAAAAAAAAAAAGAATATTGATTCAGTTTAAAACTGAAGTGGGAGAAAATGAATGTGACAAAAACAATGTTATTTATGTGGTCAGGTCATAATGCAAAGAAATGTGAAGTGAAATATAATAAATGTGGTATTACAGGACATTCATGGTTAGAATGTGAGGTAGAAATACAAGAAAATGAAATGAAATGCAAGAAAAAGAGTTAGAAAAGAATGTTATTCAAGAACACACAACACAAGAAAATATAGAAATGGTATTTAAATTTAAAGGGAAAGACAAAGAGAAAAAAAGAAAAAGAAACAGAGAGTTGAAACAAGTGAAGAAGAGTGGCATATAGCAAAAGGCAAGAAAAAATCAATAGAAAAGAGAGTTAGGGAAAGAAAAATAAACTTTCAAAATATAATTGTAAGAAAAAAATAAGAAAGGTAAGGGATAAGAAGATTGTTCTAATAACTGTTCTATAAAGCTGAAAATATTAGCTTTGAACATGAATAAATATGCAAAATATTAAGAGAAGAATTGGGATTTTACAATGGTGTGCTGCAGTAGATACTCAAGTAATAGTATTAGAAGACATTAGAATGCTAATAGAAGTAGAAAGGGTGAAAATAGAAAAAGTTTAGAACAGTTCTATTATTTGGACTATAGGCAAAGAAACATGTCCAGATATATGCCAAGAAAATATAAAAATATTAGATATTACAATAGTAGGACTGGGCTGAATAGCAGTAGTGGATATAAGATGAAAAAATATGTATTTAGACTAATAGCTTTATACACATATGTGACAAAAAAGAAAGAGAAGCAATGTTTAAAAGTATACCTAATTATGTCTGTGTTAACATGGATATAATTATGACAGATTACTTTAATTGTAATTTGAGAAATAAAAAGAATAGTTGTGATGTTAAAATGGTTACAGGAATTATGGAAAGTGGAAAATTAAAAATATGGGAAAATAAACACTGGACTTAAAAATAAATGAATTAAGAGAGAAATTGATTATTTTTTATATCAGAAGACCTAAAAGTTATGCAAAAAGAATTAAATATAATGGGTTCTCTGATCATGTGATGATTTAGATAAGAATTCATGAAAATGAGGAATATATTAAAATAGGAAAAGGCACAAAAAGAGTAAATGAAAAAGAGTTAGAGTCATGAGAAAGAAAATAAATTACAGAATTATGGCAACATATCAGTATGAGAATTTTTATGAAAATTGGACAAAATGGTGGATTCAGTTAAAAAAGAAACACAAAAAAGTATTTTTAGAATGTATAGAAAAGAAAAGGAAAAAAGAAAAAATGGAATACAAAATATAAAGTCAAGAAATATTTAAAGACCTGATAGAGAAGAAAAAAATAATTTCATGAAAAAGAAAAAGAATTATATAGAAGAAATCAGGATAAGGTTAATGAATTGTTATACAAGTAAAAATATTGCTTAGGTTCATAGGTTCATAAGTTTATAGGTGTGTACTAGACTAATGGCCCTGGAGTCTTTACAAGCCTAGCCCATAGGATTACCCTGGCATCGTGCCACCCGACCTTAGTTTCCAGTGCCTCTATTGAGATAAGAAGAAGTAGCATTATACTTATGCAAGATAGTAAAAGAAAGAAAGACAGTAAGAGAATTAAAAAAATAAAGAAGGGAAACAAGTTAAAAAACAAGGACAAATGCATGAACTAATTAAAGAATATTTATTATATTTATATAGTAAAAATTAAGTTAATATATAGCAGATTTATAATGGTGAAAATTTAAATAAGGAAGATAAATATTTAGAGATAAAATAAATATAAATGAGTTGTATGAGATCATGAAAGATATTAACGTTAATTCAGCTAAAGGTTTGGATGGAACTGAATATAGTATGAATCAAGGAATGTATGACTGGCAAAAAATGTTGTTTATAGAAGTAATGGCTGAGTGGCTAGAAAGAGGAATTAAGAGGTATAAGAAAATTTGCAAAGGTGTGATAAAATTTATATTAAAGAAAGGAGATAAAGATGAAATAAAAACTGGAGACCAATTACACTGATTCCACAGAAAAGCACAAAGATTTTAACCACACACAAGGCAAGGTTGGAGCTGATGAAGTTATGTATTTTATATAACGAAAGCACTTATGTTTCTTTTATTTTGTGGTGCAATAAACTGTTGGTGAACTACAGCTCCAACCTTGCCTTGTGTGTGTTTAAAACCAATTACACAGACTATAACATTTTTTATGACAATAATTACTAAAAGACTACAATGTAAAATAGAAATATTATATGATCAAAATTTGTTTGGGAAAAATGAAAGAGTTGTCAAGACCTATTGTGGATAATAATGGAATTAATTGATGATGTTATAAATAAAAAAGTGGAAATAAAAATTATGATAGGTGATGTCAGTAAGGCATATGATAATATTCAGTATAAGCATTATGGGGAATTTTGCAAGCAGTCAACATAAGTGATAACATATTACAAGTAATTGAATGATTATATGAAAAGAACTATGTGAAATTTAATGTAAATGGTTGGATTAGGAAACATTTGAAATTAGTGTGTGATATAAAACAAGGATGTCCTGAAAGTAGTATGAATTTTACTATAATCATGAACACAGTAGTAATAGAAATTAATAAAATGTCAAGTAAGGGAGAATATAGAATGATGGAGAAGATACAGTTACCAATAATGTATACTTATGCTGATAATATTGTAATAATAGCAAAAAATAAATAAAGTCTGGATGGAAAAAAATAATGAAAAATTGAGCATACAGTTGAAGAAAATTAGATTAAGCGTAAATAGAGAGAAGAGCAAAGAATTTGGGTAAGAAGGTTTTATAGACAGTATGGAATATAATGAAAATAGTATAGATATTTTAGGAATTGTATTTGGAAGGACAGAATACAAATATGAACAATGGGATAAAGTTATTAAAGGAATCAAAGACTTGATTACATTCTGGAAGATATATAGGTTTTCATACAAAAAGAAAGCACATCTAATAAACACCATAATAATAGGTAAAATAGCTTATATTACAAATGTTTATATGACGCCAATGAAATATGAAAAATAAGTCATGCAGACATTTTTTTTTCATTTATTTGGGATCAAGATTTAACCTGGTTAAAAGGGGCATTTTGTGTATGAAAGATGAACAAATGGGATTGGGGCTGATAAATCTGATTGTGCATGCAGCCTCTTCAAGTATGTATAAAGTACTGAAAGAAATAATGAAAAATAATAAAGATTTGACAGAAACAATAATGCATTGTAAATACAGAGAAATTTGTGAAGAAATGAAAACGAAAAAAGTAAAGTGTTATTAATGAAGAAATGAAAGAATTTTACAGTAAAATTGCATTGTGGAAATTAAAAAAGAATGTGATAGAAAAGAACAGAAAATAATGGTATGTTAACATTATGATATCCTTTTATTTGGTGGATCCATGGAAAGAGTTAGAAATAGATAAGAAGAAAGCAATAATGATGGGACACAGAAATTATTAAAAAATTAAAGAATGCAATGATTTTTGGTGGAGTTTGCCCATAGGAAAATTACTAGTGGGGGCAAATATGCCATAGAAGAGAAAAAAATGATAAAATATGTAATAAATGCAAAAAATTGGAAACTACAGAGCATGTTTTTTTAAATATGAGGAAATTCAAAAATGTGGAAAGAAGTATGTAAACATGATTTGATTAAACATTATTTAAATTTTGGAATGTTAAACATGGACATGATAGAGTATGGGTTTTATGGGATAATATCCCAGAATGAAGCTAAGAAAATAGGCAGAACCATATTTTATGTAACATGGACTATATGGAATGAAAGACTTAATGAAATCAGATACCATGGAAAATGGATATTGACAAAAATACTGGAAAATGTGGTTTTGGTTGTGGGTAAAAGAGTGGGGGATATTAAAAATGGAAATATCAATGTACTGAATGATGTTAAATTATGTAAATATTGTAAATATGTAAATATGTAAAAATATGAATTGTATATATGGATGCAAATAAAAAGCCCTGCTTTTTGGAGGATACTTTGTGAGGTGATCACTAGGTTAAACACTGCCAGTACAAACACCAATCCATAAAAAACATAATCAGTCTATAAAAATAATTTTATTGAAAACAAAAATTTTGAATTTCAATAAAATTATTTTTACAGACTCAGTATATTTTTATGGATTGGTGTCCCATACAAGCACTGTTGCTATTAGTGGTTACAAGTTCGTTTGTACTGTGTGGTCATTCCTTACATGATTTGACCAGTAGGTGGCACTAGATGGAAGTAGAAAACAGAAACTGTAGTTCCAAAGGAAAAAGATGCTTTGAAGGTGAATCTTGTGATATCAGGGAGTCTGGATGACTCTGTTTTAAAAAAATAAATGTTAGAAGAAGCAGAATCAGAAGAATCAGAGGCCAAGCAGTGGAGTATAATATTGGAGCAAATATTTGGCAGTAAGGGCATGACAAAAATACAGTAGGATGCTTTAAATGATGGTATGTATACAAAGAGTGCATGTCCAGCCAGTGGAGTAACTGGTTTTAAGTGCATACTCTGTGTTGGAGCAGAGAGCAGTAAACAAAGAGAATGACTGACAGCAGTGTCACCAGGCTAAAAACGTATGCAGCAGCAGTAGCAGGTTCCAGTAAAAGACTGCAGACAGAAAGGTATGTATAAGTATAGAGGAGACAGACAGGAGCTGTTGAGAGCTGAAGGGAAAAGGTCTGTCGTGAACATGAAAACAAAGTATGAACAGCAAATAGACAGGTACTGTGTTGTAGATAATGCTGTTATGCCTTTAGGATTCAGTTTGTCTGAAATTAGGGCATAATACATATAAGAATCAACCTTTCTGTGAAATAGTTTTAAGACATTTGGATTAGCAGAAACATTTGTTAATGAATGTGACAGGGGAAATTACATACCTCCTTGGAAGGACAATGTTTATCAAAATGTTAATGTGCAGTTAAAAAGAAAACTGTTGTTACAATTGAAAACAACTTCAAGATGGCTGCACACTGATCAACAGTTTGATTTCAGCTCTCCCAATGTGAGAAAAGAAACTGAGAGATAAAATCCATAAACTCTACAAGTTTTAGTAAGCTTAGTTACTGGCTAGTAAGTACAATACCTGGATGCCAGCAAGGAAGAAACTTAGAGAGTCTAAAGGAAAATCAACTAGAAAAGATGAAGAGAAAACATTGGATGACAAAAATCCTGCAGCTGTTCAGAAAAAGCAGTTCAAGCTCCAGGTTTGGTGCAAGTCATGGCTTCTAGTAATATAGAGGAAACAATAAATCAAATGTTTTCAATGCTATTTAAAATGAAAGAAACATTGAAGAATTATATCAATTCAAATAAAAAGAACTAGTCAAAATGCAAGAAGCTTTAAGCAACTATTCAGATGAACTGATAAAACTGCAAAAAAATCAGAGGTCAAAAAGAAGAATAGGCTGGCTGAGTATGAAACTGCTCAAGAAGAGCTGTTTCAAAAAATGGCAAGAGTTGGAGGACAGATCATACAGGAAAAACGTAATATTTCCTGCTGTGCCACAGAAACTAAAAGGAACAGACTGTAATTTTATGAAAGCACATTTGATAATTCAGAGGGCACATCATGTGTATGCTCCAAACCTGGCTATGAGAATGCAGCCAAGACCATTTTTGGTAAAGATGCAATCATACCAGCAGAAAGAACTAATCCTGACAAAACTATTGCAAAAGGGCAAAGCATTTAAAATTGGAGAAGTAGAATGTTTGTGGAAAATGATTCTTCACTGTACACCAGGCAGAGGAGAAGCAAATTTAGCCCAACAATCATGGACTGTCAAGAGGTAGGTGTGAGATTCAAGCTGATGTACCCAATTGTTTTCAGAATATTTTTTTCCTGGAGGATCAAAGTCATTTTTTGATGTAGAACTTGTTAAGGAGGAAATACAAAAGTTTGCCCAACAAAAAGTAAGTCATCAAACAGCTGGGGACTCTGCTTTCTCAGTCTTGTTAAAATAACATTTATAGAGAGACTGCCAGTGAAATCTTTTACAATGTTCCAAAGGAAAATTCTTGAGAGAGAGAAAAAAAGTACAGGAGCTGAGGAGAAAAATCAGGAGTACCTTGCACTTGAACTGGACTCTAGGGTTGGGAGGTGGAGATGAACAGGAAAAAGACTGGCAATATTGAAATTAGTGAATATATGTGAGACCATAAAACATCAATAACATTTCTGAAATATGGGTTTACAATAAAAAGTGGAAGGATTGGACTTTTATTGACTGCATTAAACTTGTATGGGACTGAAATGCATATGCTCCACGTCATGTCATAAATATTCAGAAGGACACTGAAGGGAAGGAGGGAAAAAAAACAAAAGTAACTAAGTAAAACAGACTAATGTTTGTTCTTAATAGTATTTGTGTGGGACATTTTGTGATATAAATTGCATGTCACATAGTAAAGCATTTTCAGTAATTGTTGTATATGTTACAGATACTATAGTAAACAAGTGCCTTTTTTATTTTTTATTTTTAAGAAATGTAGGAATTACAGTGTAAAAAGAGAAGAAAGGCTGGATAAAAGCATGTTTAAGTTAATATGTTGTAATCTTGAGTTGCTGAGATGGGAGATGGAGTGAAAAGTGCACAGATTTTAATATATGTAGAGTTGATATGTTCTCTCTTACTTTTGATTAGTTGAATGTCTGGACTAAGGCATTTGGCTTAATCTAATAACATTTTTTATGTAAACAAGTAAATAAGAGGATATTGAATGTAATGAAAAGTTTCCTTTGGCAAATAAATGTACACTGTAAGCAGAGAGGTTTGCAGAGTTGCATTTGGTGCTTGTGCTTCCATGGAGACAAGGTGACTATAGGGGAACAAATAAAAGCCAGAACACTTTTTTAAAGCTATTAATGTTTTATGAAATAATATGTTGTTTTTCATGTCTGGGAGGGGAATGAAGATAAGACAAGAACAAATAGCAATTAGTATAACTACTGGCACAGGCTATAACATGTGTCTTAGCATGGATAACCTTAACATTAGGTTAAGTTTTGACTATGTGTACAGCTGAAAATTTGGAACAATTGTTCCTGTCAGGAGGGGTAAACTTCATTATTTGAAGATGTACATAGTTTTATGTGCTTGCTTTACATTAATAGGCTATCAGGGTGTTCATGAGATGTGTTTGTTTCTTTGTTCGATGGTTTTCATTAAAACAACATTTTTGTAAAATTTGACATAAGTTCAAATGGAGATGAGAAGAAACAATTGTATAAGAGATCAACCTGCCAGACATTAGCGGGTGCATGTAAAACAAAAGCTGGAAATAGACATTTAAAAACACTGTCATATATAACAAACATATTATTTTGGAATGTGAAAGGCCTCACATGTATAGACAGAAAGGTAACAGTAATAAATTGCATTAAGAAATGCAGATACAGTTGGAAAGATGTGAGTATGGAAATTTGTTAAAGAAAGGATTTCAGGATGGATATTAAGCAGAACATCAGAGGTAAATGGGAGTATTTATACGAATTGCTAGAAGAGCTGAAAAGAGTGGGGATGAATCTTTAAAAAAGGTGAAAATAGAACAAAAGAGATATGGTTAAGAAGTAACAAGAATAATTAAGAGGAACTGACAAAGGTTAAAGTATTGCAGAATAAGGGAAATCTCACATAACTAGAAGAGGTGCAACTGCAGAGTGCTAAAGAGAAAATAAGGGAGTATCTGAATAATATGCATGAGTTTAAAAAGATTGCTGTTAAGCAACTGTTTTTTTTTTTTGATAATGCCAGAGCACAAAAACTTTTAGCATAATGATTTAGGCAACGGAAAGTAAAAAGGTTGTTGCCAAACATGGGGAGATTATAACAAGAAAAATAACAAGAAACCCTCAAGAGGTATTAGAGATATTTCACAAAAGTTATAAACATTTGTACAAAGCAAAGCAGAGTGAAAATCAAGAAAAAGTAAAAATGGAAATATTTATGGAAACCTTTAGTATGTCAAGGTTAGTGGTAAATGAGGCTCAACAATTAACAGTTAAGACTGGAGGAGTTGAGATAAAAATGGTAAAATGTAATCAATCTACAGGAAAGTCTACAGGAATAGATGGTATACCTGTGGAAGTTTAGAAGCTGGGAGGGAAGAAATTGATAAAGATCTGGAAGGTTTTGCTTAACAGTATTTCAAAAGGAGGGGAAACAACAACATCCTGGAAGAAAGCTGTGGTGGCTGCAATACTTAAAGAGAGTAAAGACCTAGCTTAGTACGGTCCCATTCCACTTGTAAAGTATGATTGTAAAGTATTTATGTCTATAATAGTTAAATGAAAACTCCAAACTAGAACTAAAAAATCTATTTTTTTTTCACTCGATCTTTGTTTTCTGAGCTATTTTAACACTTCAAAGTCACTCTGCTTCTTATGGAATTTTAATGTGTTTTCTGCAAAATGGCTGCCAATGGGGCTTGACATATCAATGTGATCTCGTTTTTCTTCAAACTTTTCTCTTTCCCATAATCCATTTCAAGTCTGCTTTATATGAGTCCTGCCAAACATAAGGAAGTAGTGGTGTATTCCTATGCCTTTCTCATGTAATGGGATTAGTGTCAGTCATTGTCATCTTATATACCTTCTGTAACAGGACTGCTTCTTTTATTCCTTGAACGGTCCTTATTTTTGTGTGTCTCAGAGCTTGTTTTATAGTATACTAAGGAATTATACAGCTGCAAACTAAAAAGTAACTATATTGCAGGCCTTTGTTCAAAGTATCTTTTTTGTAGTCCAAGATGAATTGACTGCCCCCTTCCCCCACACTTCAGTAAATGTGTTGCTACTTCACAAGAATTACAAGAACCAATATTTTCTGACTTTTCTTTAAATGTCACTAACATCTTTGACACTACTTTTAAGTCATCTTAAAATGTGATGTAGTATAAACAATGAACATTTAATGTTTAAAGCATAGCATTTCAATACTATCATGCTCCTTATGTAAATATGTCAAAAGAAGTGACAACTGCCTTGGAATCATCAACTGATCTAATTGCTTTGTTTTGCTATAAAAGGCATGGCTACATTGGAAGCAGCTGTGAATCAATATTCTCTTCCTGTCTGCAATAAAGACAGTAGAAAACAGTTTTACACCTCTCTGTCTGTTTTACAATAACTACTGCCTCACAACAGCAGGACTAATTACCTATATAGGATTGCCAACAATACCTGAATACAAATGTTTCTGTGTCTGTGGAATGTCATGCAATTGTAGACAAATTCCTCTGCAAATTATGTGAGAAGTTAAGCTTTAAAAAAACTGGGTGGTCTTTCCCTTTCTTGCCTTCAAAGCAAGGAAATGAAAGTTTTGTAAAGTGCAAGCAGGTTTATGGTTTCTACAAAATGCTGGAATCAAATTGCAGTGAGGAAAGCAATGCAAGAGTTGAAACTATAAGAGAAGGTGGAGTTTTCCTTTAAAAGAATGGCAAGGATGTTGCAAAAATTGATATGCATGGATCAATGTGGTTTTGTAGAGATGAGGCAAACATTTGACAACATTACTAGAACAGTGATGATCCAGTGGAAAGCAAAAAGTAACAGAATACAGCTGTTGATGATGGGTCTTGTTGTAGAGAAATCATTCAACTGAGTAAACTGGGAAGCATTTGCAATTCCTGATGCAATAGTAAGGTTTATTAGGAGGATATATGAGGGATCAAAGGCAAAAATTAAAGTGGGAGGGTTCCTCTCAGATAATTTGTGTCTAAACAGAGAAACCAGGCAGGGGTGTCTGCTTCCCCTGTTGTTATTATTATATTAAGAAACTTTGGCAAAGAAAATAAAAGGCTCCAAAATTCAAGGATATAGTTGCTATAGTAATTAAGAAAAGTTAACTTTATTTGCAAACTACATTATTTTGTACCTGATAAAAACAGAAAAAGACATCTCAGTGTTGTGGAATATTCTTAGAGAGTTTCAGTTTTTTTAGGGGATATAAAATGAATGCAGACAAAAGAAAGACTATATCTGTAAACTGGTTGATCAATACACATTTTTATGGGGACACGATAACATGAAGTATTTAGGAGTATGGGTAAAAAAGGATTATATTATGGCAGCTAAGGATATGTGGGAAGAGACTAAACAAAAGATAATACAAAAAACTGAGAAACTGGAAGCTCTAGTTTATGGATATGGAAAGAACGATATAAGCAGTGAAAATGTTTTTAGCCCCTCTAGTTTTATGTACGTCAAGCATTCTTTTATGAACAAGAGAAGACGTTGTATACAATAATTACTTAATTGAAAGATATTATCTGGGAGAGGAAGACTGTAAGAGTCAAATGGGATAAGTTGGTCCTTCCAACAGAAAAAGGTGGTTTGGGAGTACCTGATTTTCAAGGGTTTTTTAGAACTACACAGTTAAGTATCCTGTACATAGCACAAGCAGAAAGCTGTAATTCAAAGTGGAAAGGGGTGATGAAGAAGCAGGGGAGAAATTCAAGAAATATTGAAAGAATGGAATTTTTGGATGCAGATCCTACAGGAAAATAACAACAGCAATAAAGAATCATACAAAACCTCACCAGGATGACGCTAATATATAGACTGTATTTTATAAAGCACATATCATGGACAGAAGTAGGTCAAAAATGAAAAAAGATAGCTGGGCATACAAGGCCCAGGATAAAAAAGTGCTCAGTCTTGGTAGGCACACTGGTGCCAGGACTGGAAAAAAAATTACAGTGTAGAATCCTCAAAATATGGAAACATTCTTACAATGGGGTCAGGCCAGGCCCAGGGGGAGGATGGCCCCCTGTTGTAGAAGGAAGTAGCAGTCCACAAAAATCCCAAAAACTGATAGGCCAAAGAAGAGCCATAAAGATGATAGAGTGGACTATTGAGGATAAAAAATAATTTATGTATCATTGCTATTATACAAAAAGCCCAGAATTTCCAGATGCAAGATATGCAAAAGGATTAAGAGAAATTAGAGGAAAGAAAAATACTTCCACAAGAAAAACTGTCAGAAGCTTCAAATAAAAATTTGTGTTACTAATACAACAGACTTGTCAAAAATGTCATATATACCAAAATACTTTGATCCGTTTGGAAAAGGAAGCATCTGAGGAAGTGCGAAAATATAAATTTAAAAAAGAAATATGGACATGGGAAAGAGAGAGAGATTTGATATAGTGCAATATTTATGCAAAGTTGAAATCCAAATTAATCAATATAATAAAGGCATCCCAAAGATAATCGAAGAGAAACATAAGCATAGGCATCCAGATATAGAAAATTTCACAATAAAAAATAATATCACAAAGAGGGAATGTAGAAAAGAAGATTAGTAACGTAGAAGTTAAAAAATACAAGTTGAAGTTTTGGAATGCTTACGAAGTGAAGGATTTGGTGTAGAATGTCTAACACAGGCTACATAACAGCATGATGGAACGAGCCCCCAAAGTAAGGAGAAACAGAAAGATCAGGAGACATCTGAAGAAGAAATATGGACATGAGAAATATAAAGAGATTTAATGTGGTGTAATATTTATGCAAAGGAGAAAGCAAAACTAATCAATACAAAAAGAGCCGCACCAAAGATATTTGAAGAGAAATACAGGCAAAGGAATCCAGACATGGGAAACTTTACAATACAAAAATTAAGAGGATAAAGAGGAAAAGTAGAAAGGAAGATTAGTAATGGAGAAGTTAAAGAATTAGAAACTGAGGTTATGGAGTACCTGCAAAGTGAAGGATTCAGTGTAGAAAATCTAACTCAGAAAGCACCACAGCAGGATAGAGCAATGGACATCCAAATTAAGGAGAAACCAATGGAATGGGAAGCAACCGGTCAGTTGCCATATGAAGGTATTTTGGAGCCTTTCACAGGAAACCAGTATAAACTTTCACTTGAAGCTGGACAGCAAGGGAAGGAACAGGAATCTGTGGTAACTCTGACACAGTTAAAGTTGAGCAGTGATAGGCGGGCGAGTTCACATATGATAGAACAATGGATGACACAGGATTAAATTGAAGAGAATGTGCCATGGGAAAATGCTATAGAACTTTCTATAGAATCCCTACACAACATGGAGAACAAAAAATGTGCCCTCAGTTTAGAAGACAATGAGCTATGACAAAAGTTGCTTGATTTAATAGAGGTAGATAGACATATTAAGATCAATGAAAGAAATAGACTGCAGAAGGTCAATAAAACCCAAAAAATCAGAAGTTTGATAAAACAAATGAGCACAATAATTAAGACTGTCCATAGAGATCCATGCCATATAGCAGAAGTAAACAGGATATATTATGTGCAGCTAAATTAATAACAGATAAAATTCTACCACAAGAACACAAGGTAGTAAGGGAAATGAAAGGGAGAAATCGAATACCATCATGGAAGTATCAAATAGAGACAACTATAAAGCAATTAAGATAAGAAGTGTCACTGTCAGAATACTATAGAAGAGGGAACAGATCAACAAAAATACTCAGAAATTTTCTGATGGACGTGATAAAACCACTGCACAGTATTATAATGGATCAGGATTTATCGTGCACTATCACAAATAATAAATTAAAAATAACAGCACAGGCAGAAAAACTTAGAAGATACACAGATAAATATAAAGGAAAAGTACAAAATAAGCAATTTATTGATGACCCAAAAAAGTTTTATAGAGAATTGGGAAATGAGGTAAAAGACCACCAAAAAAAGAAGAAGCAGATACATTTTGAAGAAGTATTTATGAAAATTCTGTGGACCATAACATAAATGCTAAGTGGATAGAAGAAGTAAAAGAAAGAATAAGAAGATCAAATGAAATGGGATGAAATAATGGCCAGAGGGATTGAAACAAAGTTAAGAAAAGCCTCTAATTGGAAAACCCCAAGTCCAGATGCAGTACCTAACTGCTGCTTAAAAGTATTAACATCTTTGCATGAAGATTTAGCCATGAGTAAGAACTATTTATATTCTAACCCAAACAGACACCAACCTGGATAACAACAAGAAAATCAATGCTCCCACTTAAGAGTCAACCTGGAAGCAACCCTAAAAATTATAGACCGATAACTTGTCTTCTGACTACATATAAACTATACACTGGAATTGATTAATTAAGGGCCAACTAGTGTGGGCTGCGAAGATGGTGACAGTTCAGTGTGATTTAATCAGGGAATGTGAATAAATAGGTAATATGTTTATGACTAGAGGTTACCCTAAGGAATTTATTTTAGAAATTACTACTGAAATTAGCTACAAAAAGGGCTAATGGTATATACAATCCATTGTTGGGAGGTAAAGTAGTCTTGAGTGACCAAACAGATCCAAGGAATATGGACCAAGAGATAACTGTGTCCCCCATCAGTTTTATCTTGACTTTTAGCTTGGAAAGTAGGGATATCCAAACTATAATAAAAAGAACTGGAGCCTCCTTAGCAACGATACTAGCCTTTGAATAAAAATAGGATCTACCCCTTCCTTTACTTTTAGGAGAGGGAATAATTTAAAAGATTTACTTGAAACCAGACACATGTGTCCTCCTAGACACCCCGGGATGGCTAAGTGTGAAACATGCAACTACTGCAAACATACGGACATTGGTTACACCTTCCATATTAGAGACAAATATTACACTATAACATCTGGTAGGTTCAACTGTAATTCTAAATTTGTAGTTTATCTAGCTCAATGCCAATTATACACCACTTTCTATATTGGGAAGACCGACCGGAAATTGAGACAGCTGGTATATGAGCATTTATACAACATCAAAAAAGAGAAAACTGAGAATGCATTGGTAAACCATGGCAAGTTGAATCCCATACATAGCTTTAAATTTGGAGTAATTGATCACATTACAAAAGACATAACGGGTGGTCCAAGATCTTTATTACTTGAAAGGCTGGAACTTATGTGGCAAATCTGGTTGGACGCTTGCCACTATCATGAAACCTGCTCTATACAGTGCCTATTAAGACTTAAGAATCTAATCAGATAATACAAGGTAGGGACAGTATTTACAAAAAAAGAAACATAAGTTTAGTTATTCGGGCTACAGACTAGTACCTTTTGTAACGTTGGCCTATCTAATTTTATATCACTTCACACTATTTCATATTACCGCATAAGGTAATATAACTTTAACTTAAAAGAATATTACCATTTGTATGTTTAACTAATTATGAATATTTTGTAGCATTTTTACTTCATCTCATTTCATTTCATTTTATTATCATCTTCTTCTTCTTATCACTACTATAATAACCATTTTCAATGGTTAAATTTCATAGAGGTGTTTGGATTGGTTTTATGGTAATAATCCTGCCGCATTAGTCAAGTAATTAGTTTAAAAATAGGGGAGGGGAAATGAGTATTTAAGTAAAATGTGACTGTGTCTTAGTGATCTGAAGAAGTCTAGTCATTGAACTAGACAAAAAGCACTTAATCACATTGCCTGTCAGTGGTCTATGCTTTTACGTTTTGTTATTTTAACAGTTTTCAATTTTATTAAAGTATTGAGGTGCCTGACGTTTCCCAGGTTTGTTTGTTTTTGGTTTGCCACTGGAATTGATGCCAATAGAGTTTATAGTCATTTAAAATAAAACTCAATTATGGCAATAGAACAAAAGGGTAATAAAAAAAGTCATATCATTTGTTGTTAAATTAAGTCATGGTGGAGAACTGTAAAAAGAGGAAGAATCTAAGTATGGCATGGATTGACTACAAAAAAGCATTTGATAATGTCCCACATTCATGGATAAAAGAGTGCTTTGAAATGTATAACATGCACCCTACACTGATAAACTACATCAAAATGACCAGGAAACAGTGGCTAACCACTTTGCAGTTAAGCCATGATAACGGACAAATTATTATTCCAGAAAGAAACATCCAGAGGGAAATATTCTAGGGTGATTCTCAGTCAACATTGCTCTTTTGCCTTGCCCTTAACCCATTAAGCTGTCTGCTTAACAGATTAGGCCATGGCTATAATTTGGCTCCCAGAAAACAACAAAATGTAAAGACTTCTCATTTTCTTTTTGTCGATGATTTAGAATTGTATAGCTCACCAGATGAGGAACTGAAAGCACAACTGCAAGTTGTTAAAACTTTTTCAGAAGATATAAGAATGTTATTTGGTATTGATAAATGTGTAAAAGCAACCCTTAAACCGGGAAAGCTGCAGCACCAAGAAAACATCAGTTTGGGAGAAGAATGTGATATAAAACAACTTGAACAAGAGGGAGTGTATAAATATTTGGGAACTGATGAAGGATCAACAATAAAATATGAACAAATGTGAATAAAACGTAGTAAGGAATATTTTAGAAGACTTAAATTAATCCTGAAAACAGCGTTGACATCTAGGAACAAAATTCAAGCTATAAACCAATTTGCTCTTCCTGTCCTAACTTACAGATTTGGAGTGATTGACAGGCCCCAAAAGGTGTTGGATGGATTAGATAGGAAAACAAGAAGGAAGCTTCATGCTCACCAAATGATTTATAAAAACCAGTGCATACCAAGATTATATATTCACCGTTCCAAAGGAGGGATGGGCCTCCTTGAAATTCATTACATGTACAGATCTGAAATTGTGGGACTGCATACATATCTGTTGACCTTACAAGACCCAAACATAGTGAATGTTTTGAAACATAAGGAGAATAAATCTAAGATGACTTCTCTTCTTAGTCAAGCAAAAGCATATCAGCTCCAAGCGGGAAGGGAAATCAAACTAGAAGTAGATAAAAAAAATCAGGCAGCAACTGAATCTGCTAAAACAGAAAAAGAATATAAGGTTAAGGATCAGATGAGAAGTCAAGAAATGTGGAAAATGCATAAATACAGTTGCAAGTATAGAAAACTCCTGGAAGAACCCCATGTTGATCAGGATCAAATGCAGGAATGGTGAAAAAGTGGTGAATTCAAACCAAAAAATGAAAGGTTAATAGTGGTGGCCTAAGACAGTGGGCTATGTACACAGTGGATTACAGAGTCCATTGAACATGTGGGAGAAGCAGACAAATGTAGGTTTTGTAAAACAGAATTGGAAACAGTTGCACACCTTATTGCTGGTTGTGATATACTAATGTTAGAAGGACTGTATACTGAAAGACATAATAATGTGGCAAGACTGTTGCACTGGGGATTGTGCAAACATTATAATACCGAAGTAAATGGAAAACACTGGAAACATGAGCCACAAAGCATCATAGAAAATGATGAAGTCTACATCAGATGGGATCATCCTTTACCAACAGTTCAAAAGATAGATGTGAGAAAACCAGGTATAGTGGTCCATGAAAAGAAGAAAAAAGTAGCATTGATTATTGAAATTGCTACACCCAGTGACTAGTGTCTTGTGGAAAGAAAGACACAAATTCATAACATATCAGGATTTCCAGGAATAAATGAGAGCAATGTGGAAGAAAGATGCCCAGACAGTTCCAATAGTAGTAGGAGCAACGGGACTAATAAAAAAGAATCTATAATTGTATTTAGATATGTTACCAATACATGTAACTCTGTATGAATTGCAGAAATAATCATTACTGGGCACATTGCAGGGGCTGTGAAGACCACTTCTGGATGACATCAAAGACTGAAACAATACTAATTTCATGAACTTTAATCATACTTGGACTTAGGAATGTGGTCCATTCCTGTCATTGTATTAGAAACCCAAAAGATTTGGAGAAATTAAAAAAATATATTATATTCATAAAGTAGGATATGTGAGAATGGAGAAAGGAGATTCTGATGGCAGAGATGACTGCAGAAATGAGTACAGAAAATAGGCAAAAGGGGGCAGGAATTTACTGGATAAAACTTAGAAATGAACCAAGATATGGGAAGCAAATAACTGGAAAGGGAAAGCTAATACAGTGGGAAGAGGCCAAGAAGACATTTGGACTGCAGCTTAAAGACTGCCTTCCCTATATGGGATGGGATTGATATCAGAGTGCAGGCAAAGTGAAAGGGATAGGGGAATCCTAAGTGAAAGACCTGCTCTGGTAGCATGTTTAACTGAATCTAGAACAGCAGCTTCTGTTAAAAGAGGATAATTCTATGGCATATATAAAATATTGCACAAGAACTATAGGAATCAATCAGAGGAGGTTTGAAAAAATTGGGAAAATAGATTGGATAAGCAAATCACAAAGAATCAATGTTAAGACATATGTATTGATCCAAAATATGTAACAAAGTTCAGAAGTTTTAGAATTTTTGCTTGGACATATTTGTATAGGCATTTTTATAGCCCAAGTAGATTTCAAAGATTTTTTTTCTCAGGTAGACTGCAAAGGTTAGAGGTGAGATAGGGATGAAAGAGGTAACTGGGAACATATGTTTTGGGAAGGTAATGAGTTGACAGACCTTAAAAATTCCCTAGAGAGTACTCTGTCAGAAATATAGGGTGAGTAAATGGATGTAACTTAATGATTTTATTTTTGAGCTGGGGCACAGGATCCAAATTGTTTAGTCATAGTAAGGCCTTGTTAAGATTAAGTCTGGTGGCTACCAAAAAAAGCAGTTAGTAGAAAATGGAAATCAAAGTATAAACTATCTGTACTTGAAGTAGTAAATACTTTATCAGTGATAAAAGAACTGAAATGGAATCTTTAGAAAAAGGTAGGAGCAAACTGCATAGGAAAAAATGGAAATTGTGGGAACAATACATGCAGAATAATGTTTTGGGAGAAAAGTGAGGTTTAAGGCAAAGCAGGAATTGAGCAATGTTTGTAATGTTGGATTGATGATAAGTGTATAAAAGCATGTATGTAGGTTTGCAACTATGAACATGTTAATTAATATAGTTTCTTTTATTTTATATAAATGTATGTTTGCCAGAGGGATAGATCACTCAACCAGCAGCCTGGGCCTATCCCTGAACTAATGGCCCACTCCCTCACTCAAATAAAAGAGCTTTGAATGTCTGCTCTTGCCAGTGTAGAGCACATGACGCTCTCAGGCATGCACCCCCTCCTTGCCATAGCTCTTCAGTGGAAGAACCAAAAGGGCAGCTCTGATGGACTCCTTATAGCAGATGGCAGTATGAAGCACTTTCCCCCTCCCTACCACAAGTCTTCATTAAAAGAGCTAAAAAAAAAATGGCAGTCTGGAGAACATGACCCACGTGTAGCAGAAGGAGCGGAATCTGAGGATTCGAAGGAAGTTGAGCCTTATCAAAAGCAGCTTGGTGCATTAAATGGGAGAGTAGCTGTGCCAATTGTGGACTCAGAAGATATATTTCAGCGAAATCTTCTTAGGGAAGAAGATTTAACACAGTCTTGTGTTGTTAAAGTTGTCCAGTCAGGAGATGTTTTGGGATGTTTTTTAAAAGAAACGGTAGACCAGAGTAAACTGAAGAGTGAGATGGCAGCATCATGGAGTGAAATTATGGAGAAAATACAGGAAGAGGAGGTGGTAGTAACTACAGTAAAGAAGAAACTGTATGCACAGATGGTGAAAGAAGGAGAGAGATGAGTGGAAGGAGTGAAAGAGATGGCAAGGAAGAAATTCCTGATAAGGCAACGTAGTAAAGAAGAAAAAGGGCTCAAAACGTATGAGGTTTGGGACTCTGTGAATGCACCATTTGGTACTTCATCCAAAGAGATAAGAGCTTTTATTCACATTAATAAATGCATTGTGATATTAGACAGTCTATAGATAAATGGTTAGAGCAGTTTGAGTTAAAAAAAGTCTGTAATTGGAATTCTTACATGGTGCAAGCTTTTCATAGAGACACTAGAAAGAGGATTTTTGTGCAGTTTAGAATAGAAGTCAAAAAGGAATTATCAAATGACTATTAACAACTTTATTTAAAGAAGTTATGAACACTACAAAAAATGTATGACAACAGAGGTTTATGGACTGGGGGATATCCAGCACCTCCTGACACACGTCCCCATCCCTGCCACAGCTCTTCATTGGAAAAACAAAAAAAAGTTTACAAATTGCTTTTGTACCAGCATTAGGAAACACATGTACAGAAAGATGTAAATAGGAATGGTACTTGTACCTAGTGCTCATACTCCATTCACTCCACCCTTGCAACACTACTGATGTTTGCCTATGTCTTAAGTGATAATTCACTAGAGTTATTAAAATTGTTTTTTTTTTCTAAGCTTATGTCAGGATGCACATGATACTAAAATGTTGTGGATAACAGAAATGTAAGAACTGTGGAATGGAAAGTTTAGATAACTTTAAAAACAGAAAATAAGAAGTTGCAGGATGTGCCTAATGTGCTAGTAATAAATTGGGAAATGGAAGTATTAAATACTGGGGGCAGCCATAGGCACGATTTTTTATTTCTGAGGGAATGAATCACATATCAGTGTCAGTAGCATAACTGGTAGCACACTTGCCTTTGGTACAGAAGGCTTGCAACCCACACCAGTTAGACTGATTGATTGCTCCCACTGCAGCATAAGGGGGAGAAGTGCTGCACTCCTGAGCATGTTGTCCTTCAGATGAGATGTTAAACCAAGGTTGCATCTGTTTAAGCTAGTGGTAGCTCAGGTAGATATAAAAGATTCCATAGTACCTACCAAAAAGAGTAGGGGTTCTTTATTGATTATCACAGCTTATATACATTATATACAATTATTTACGTTTTTATGTAAAATACAGTACAGTCCCATATGCTTTAATCATTCCCCCATCATTTTTCCCTCTCCCACCACTCCTTATTCTTAATAACTAAAGCTAAATCATCTGCATGCATAAAAATTATTGGAATTTGTATTTCTTCTGTTATCTTCTAACCTGCAATATTTAATGGATTCCGGCGTGTAGCCCGCAAGACAATTCCCTGCGAGCTACATCGCCGAACCCAAATGGCTGCAGCGGCACTTTGCCGTAGTGCAATATGGCTGAAAAGCCTAGCCGCTGCAGCTGTAATCTATGTACGGGCAAAGGCAACCGTACCGGATGTGTAACACATTCCTTATTTACATTCAAGGAATGCATTTATTTACTTATTTATTTATTTTATTGTCAGTCTGACAGGATGATATATCTGAGGCACAAGATGAAATTGTCTCATTTAGGGACACTCGATCAAAACCCTACCTGAATTCAGAAGTGGGCCCTGTCAACACCAAGACTGGGAACTTGTTAGGTAAGGCATGAATGTGCCTCACTTTCTCCAATTCTCTTCTGCTATATGCAATATTATTAAAAAACACTGGAAAATAATACGATCAGATGCTAAATGTAAGGAGACATTGAGTGAAGTGCCACAATTTCCTTTTAAAAATCAGAAATGTCTAAAGAGACTGCTCTGTTATAAATCTAACAGAGTTGTTAATAATGGGAATGAACATTTAGGGAATGCTATTTCAGGGACCTTTCCTTGTCGTAAATGTACCATGTGTTGCTATGTAAGTAATGGTGATATGTATGTACACCCTGTGACTGGACATGTCTATGAGCTTAAGGCATACGCTGACTGCAATACAATGAATGTTGTGTATTTAGCTTCCTGTGAGCTCTGCAGAATGTTTTATGTGGGCAAGACTAATAGGTGTTTGAGAGATCGGATACGTGAGCATCTTTACAGTATCCAGAGAAATGATAGTAAAAATGCACTTGCAAAACATGTTACCCAGATGGCAAATAATCATCATTTTAAATTTTCAGTATTAGAGATTTGTTAGCCTAATGTTAGAGGAGGTGATATAACAACTAGGACTGAATGTCAAGAGGTGAAATGGATGTTACTTTTACAAGCTACAGGGACTAAGGGGTTAAATGAGTTCATTCCCCTTAAACCTATTTTAAAGTCACGTGATCTGCAGCACTAATTGCCTGTATTATTTAAATTGTAACTGCTATTATTGTGTAGTTCTGAAGAAGTACTCTGTTATGTACGAAAGCGCTAATCTTCTATTTTATTTTATGTATTGAATCAGTGCGTTTTATTGGACTTATTAAATTTTCTTGCACTACTGCAGTTTGGTTTACTTTGATACAAAATATTTTTTCCTGCAACGGGACTTTGCTCCTTTACCTTGTTTTATTTTGTCAAAGAATTTGTTTTACCAGAGTTGAAACTGATGTTCTAGGGGTTAGGTTGGTTCGGAAACAAATAGTAATAGAACAATATAGAGATGTTTAAAAAAAACACAAAAGCTGACAGATTGGTAGTGTGTTTCAGTTGTCCCTAAGAAAAAGGGGTATATATGTGTTAATCACATATATGTTAGGAAAGCTAATATATTTATACATATATATATATATATATATCTATATATATATATATATATGCATATATATATGTGTGTGTGTGTGTGTGTGTGTGTGTGTGTGTGTGTGTGTGTGTGTGTGTGTGTGTGTGTGTATATATATATATATATATATATATATATATTTTTTTTTTTTTGGCGGGGAGCAAGGTTGAATCCAGTCAAAGTTTATAATGTAAAAGAAAAGGGGGAGCTTGAATTTAATGAGTTCAGTTGTTTTCTTAGCATTAATAAATTTGTTTTGGGTGTTAAAAAATTGCCTGAAAAAAGACAAGACTAGTATTTTTTTAATTTAAAAAATATAAATGTACGTGGATGGATGGGGGTAAGAAAAAGAAAAGTGAAGCAAAAGATTTGAAAGAGAAGGATTATGAAAGTAAAATAAAGAAATAATTTGCTATAAATGAAGCAGAGATGGAAATGAAAGAATGGTATAAAAATAATGAAAGCAAACTATTATATTGATCCTTGTGAAAAATTGGGGAGAGAATACAAGAAAGCAATAAGGAAAAGTAGGAAAGATTTGAATCTTTTTTTAAACCATTGATTTTCTGTGATATTTATACTGGGCAAACTGCCAGTGAAAAGTAACATGAAATATAAAATGATAGAATAAGGAATGTGCAATTGCTGTAATACTTAAGAGATATCACAGCCATGATTTTGGATTGTAAGAAAAAGGTTTTTGGACATTATACTAAAATGTTTATGACTAGAAAGTGTTTAAAAACTTTGATATGGACATGGTGATATATAAGAAAAAATAAGGATGGTGAAAAACAAACAAAAAAAATGGGTTACAATTTTATTCAATGCTGTTTGGTGTTTATTGAAAAGAAGATATGATGAATCATGATACAGCTGAAGAAAAGAAGATGAGTAGGTAATATGTGATATAAAAACGGCTATGGTGGAAATGTTAGGAGGTGAAATGGGTTTTACATGTGTGTTTATGAATGATATACAAAGTGCAAATTTCATGAATCTATAAATAATGAAAAAAGATCAAAAAGTGTTAATATAATAAAGTGACCTTTTCAGTAGGTATTGTGGAATGTTTTGCACCCACCTGAGCTATTACCAAATTAAGCAGATGGGACCTCGGATTAGCATCTAATTTAAAGCATGACATACTCAGAAATGCATCACCCCCTTATGCTGCACTACAGTATCAACAATCTACTTGCTGTGGGAATAGAACCGCAGCTTTCAACACTGACTGCAAACCACAAAACTATGAAATTCTATAACTGACATTGACATGTAATCCTCAGCATAGCTCTCAACCTCTTAAAACAAAATATCTGGACAAAGCCAAAAATAATGGAGAACAAAGCCCCAAAAACACATTTTAGATATTGCTTTTATAAACATAAAAAAGTTGCTAGAATAAAAGGTCTTGTGTTACCATACATTATCTGAAAGATATGAAGTCTGAAACTCAAATGACTGTCATAATTTAGTGAATTTAGTCCCCACTGAATTGCCACAAAAAACAGAAAATCAAAATTTTATGAGGAATTCACCAAGAATATGAGGCAAAAATCTGGAATTCTGTGATCCTCAGTAATTTACAAAAGGGAAAAAAAAATAAAGGAGACCTGGGAGTTGTTGTGGAGGAATAAGTCTCATACCCTCCAAAAGCTGAGGTTCAGGGTTTGACTGTGAGTAAAGCTAGACAGTGCCCCCAAGTGGGGCACACACACACACACACACACACACACACACACACACACACACACACACACACACACACACACACACACACACACACACACACACACACACACACACACACAGCCTCTATTTGCTGATCTAGAGTGAATTATCTCCTGTGCACTCCTCTTCATATGCTGTCTACACTAAAGACTGGGCACACATTGCAACTCATATCTCTGCATATTCTCTCCTTCCTTCCTCAACCAGTTATGAGAGGTGTGTTGCCAAATCTCCTGGAGCAGCGTATGCTCTCTGTACATTTGCTGCTGTCAATTCCAAGAGGTGTTGCTACTTAAATCTCTTACATTGATGTCCAGATACAGTCACATAACTGTTCTGATGTTTAGGGGGTTGTGTTTTTTTTAGCTAATATACTATTTTTCTTCCAAAGTGGAACCCCTACCATAGCCTCCTGAGCCCCAAGACAGATGCCTAAGTTGCCTTGTGATGGTCAGCTCTGATTCTACAGAATGATACTCTTATCTGAGGTGCCTTTTAACACACAGATTGCATCAATGATGCTATATGGTTCCCATCTGGGCAACGGAAGGGGAGTGGGGTGTACTGTAGCAGGAAGGTCTACCATTCTATCAATTGTCAGGCAGAGTGTGACACACAGATGGGGGCATCACAAACATATCAGTCTAGTGTTCTCCAGTGCCGATGATTCCCACATTTGGCCAGTTCATTGTAGTGCCTCTTCCTGCCTTGTAGGATTTTTCATTGTCAATTAGTTTGTAAGTGAAAACTATTATAATGTTTACCATACTTATTCCTCAGTCTGGGTAGTGGCATAGGTAGTAATGAGTAGTCAGCCCTTTTTTGACAGGTCATCTCCATGCTTTGCTTAGCAGGTGACACAAGCTTCCCACTCAAACTTGTTTACTGACACCAGTGTGTAACCCACAGTGTGCTGCTGAGGAAAGCTTTAACACAGCCTTGTCCTAGACATGTTTAGTCATTGAGTGAATATTTAGCCTACTCAAAGCCTGTTTGTATTGCCTAGATAAGTTGGTTGGGGGCTCTTCAGTATGAGTCAGCTACCTCATAAGGAATGTTTATAGCCTTCCACATTCTACATAATATGATCATGAATTGGAAGCTTAACAACTGCCACAGACAGTCACCAATAGTGGCAGTGCTGGTCCCTATATTGTTTGTCACAAAAGTGACAATAGCAGTAGTGGTCAGCCAGATTGCAACAGCTTGGCAATTCATTTGACGGGCTCATGCATGGTACACAGCTGTGCAGGCAAAGCAGTGGTGTCTAGTCTGTAACTATGGTATGGGCCATGCATTCACCACATGACAGTGTAAGTCACAAACATAATACATTATGCAAGCAGTGTTACTTGTGGGATATATTGAATGGTTCGTGGTCAACTTATATTGCACATCGGATGTATCTCCTGGCCTCTGCCATTCTCTTGTATTGGTGAATTTCTTCATGCATACCCTGTAACACTCTAACCATCTCTACTTTACTGTCAGTGGCAGTAGCCTGGACTGAACTATGTCATGGCACATATGCTGCTGGGCACACAAGGCCTTGCATGTCTCCAGAACTACTTGTGAGTGATGTCTTTGTCTGGCAGTCCTGAGTATAGATAAAAGTAGGTATTGTTACCTCAGAAAGGATTGTCTCTTCATCAAGAGAATCAGGATAGGAAAAAGAAGCAGGTTTTGAGGTACATGGTGTCCCCTTGTTGTAATGTAATTTCCTTATTCTGAGTGTGTGACTCTGTCACTACCCATGGAGTAGTTAAGCTGCTGTGGGGTAGAGGGCCCTGCAAATATACTTTGTGACTGTGTACCACTGAGCTGAGGCAGTGACACGAGAATGAAAGTAACGTCATCATCATCGATAGCCATTCTGCTGTGTACATCATTCTGATGTGGTGCAGCAGTGCATGGGATTGTTTTTGGTGGTGACCCTGTTAGGAAATATGTAAAGTGTGACTTGTGATCAGCATATGACTTTTTTCCTAAAAGTACAATATCCACACTTACCATGCACTGTATGCAGAAATGATGCTATAGCTGCTGGTGATGGAGTACCTGATGAGGAAACATTTAACATTTGCATGTACATAGTTACCATAACAAGTATACCTCCTAGACTGAAATTAACAATACCAAAAAAACAGTGACAATTTTTCCACCTGTATATGAACTTTGGAAGTGTCTGAAAGTATTGGCGTCCATATCACTTCAAATGATTCCTGCCCAATCCTCCTCTGCATCAAAGTCATCACCCCTTATACAGAGCAGGTTTCCTTATCTGATGTTAAAGGTTGGACAGTATAATATCCACCACTGGTGGTGCTATTATGTGAAATTGCATTCTGGGTAGCATTTCTACTTGCATGGCCCACAAATGTCATTTGCTCATTTCCTGCAAAGTGCAAACATGCAACTCCTTCCCCTTACAGCATTTCTGTCAGTTGCAACTTGATTCCATGACTTAGCTCACTCTGCCTGCTTTGGTCCCCCTTTACCAAAAATATATGAAGGTTGTGGTTTTCCTCAGGAGTAAAATTGTCTCTCCTCTCCCTTGCTCTCTGTTGCTCCAAGCTGGTCAGAAAAGAGAGAGCAAGGTTCTCCTTCACCTTCTGCAGGCATCATATCTGCTAGAGCTGGAAAATGTGTCCAGTGGGATGTGGGAAAATATGGCATCTGGACAGAGTTGGGGGATGAAATGATCACCATGACAGGCAATCCGAACTCTGGAGACCAATGAAGGCACAGGTATAATGAACTGTGGAGGAGGAGGAGAGCATCTGTCCAAGTCTGAGTGAGGAGGCCAAGGCTGGATAGCAAGCATTAAATTTCATTTTGTATTACATTACTATAAAGAGTAAGCGAATACTCTGTTGTTCATGGCTTAGTGAAGGTTGTTGTTGAGAGGATGGTGGACAAGCAGTAGAGTGCTTATGAACATCTTCTCCAGTAGAAGCAAGACTTGCTGTCCTGATCAGCTGTGACCTCTGAATTAGCAGAGGCCATGATAACTTAAACATCCGGATCTGTCATCCAGAACTGTCCAAGCAGGTGAATCCTTTAGTGTCTTCACACCTGAATGAGGCCTCATCACCACTGCTTTTGTGTCTGTCCACCATCTGTATGTCTTCTTCCCCTTCCAATTGTCAGCCCAACATACTGTTCCTAACTGTCTTGCTTGCCTTTTATGTTTACCTGTTAAAAATTCTAACTCTTCTTTAACCCTCCATCCTACATACTATGCCATTCTTCCTTTCTCAACTTTCCTTCTTTAAATAAATGTAGAAAACTGAGTGTCTATACCGTCCCCAAAAAATACCCATCTTCTCCATCCTGGTCCACTTAATTTGTTCCTTTTAAATTTTCCTCAGCTGCTCTTTCCATTTTTGACAACTGTCCTATCCTCCCCCTTTCCAGATTCATAACAGCCAGAGCATTATCCATAAAAGAGCACATTCAAAATGAATTAAATTCTTTAAAGAAATATTGATACGCTCACTGCTAGCTACTGAAATTAGACATTTGTGAATTTACATACACATGAAACATGTGCACAACAGCTGGCACATTCTCACGCATAACTAAACTCTTTTCATATCAGTTTATGCAGATTTAGATATACAAGACTGCACTGTACTTTCTGTCATAGGGCGGCCATGGTGGTGCAGTGGTTAGCATTGTCACCTCACAGCAAGAGGTCCTTTGGTTTGATCCTTGGCTAGGGTGCCTTCTGTGTGGAGTCTGCATGTCCTCCCTGTGGTTGTGTGGGTTTCCTCTGGGTGCTCTGGTTTAGTCCCACATCCCAAAGACATGCTATGGGTGGATTGGATGCTCTAAATTGGCCCTAGGTGTGTGTATGTGTGCCTTCCATGGAAGGTTGGGTGCCGGTCTGGCAACTTGACACCATAAGAACTCTACTGCCAATCATGAGTGGACAGGTAATCCGCTGTGGTGACCCCTAACTAGGAAAAAGCCAAAATAAGAAGAAGAACTGTACTTTCTATCATAAGGATGAGTACTTCTAAAACTGGCACTGCTTGGTCAGAATATGCTAATTTAAATGCAGGTGTAGCAGTGCTATTCACAGATTCACTTTATGCATTTGTGAAGCATAGGACTATGAATACTATTCTTTGTCTTAGCATTTATTTATTTGCTGTTTACACTTAATTGTTCTGCCATTCAGCATGATCCTTTTCTGTATTATTAGCATTTGGCAGCTTAATTGTTTTGTGCATCTGTTTCACTGTGAGTTAAAGCAATGAAATAAGGTTCTTCAGTTTAACATAAACCTGGTAAGTAAACATCCCAGCACAAATTAATTCACAGTTTGTTTCAAGTTTGTTTTCTCTCTCTCTAATAGTTTTAACAGGTAGAGTAGTTCGGGCATCGAATTTAAACTTCAAGTACAATTCTTTTAAGTATTCTGGCTATTCATGTCAGACATGTTTTTTTCTTAACATTTACTTTTTCTTTGCTCTGTTTGTATTTTAAGGTTTCCTAAATTCTCACCATTCATCAAGCATTGCCACACTAAGTCAATGCATCTAGTCACTGAATTCTGTGAACTCTGCAATGCAAGTCTCAGTCTGAGAAGATTCCAATATGCTTAGTTAAAAAAAAAATCAGAAGCTTCAGGTAGAGCATTGCTTCTTCCTCTATACAGACATATTTAACTGCAGTTGGTGGTGCAACTAGCCGGGTGATGTCTGTTTATTACAAATTCATTGTTTGCTGAGAAATGAGTGTGCCTATTCCAGTAAGATAGCTCAAAGTAACTTGGATTTAGGCAGCAAAACTATTCAGAGGTGTCTTGTTTACTTCTTTGGATACACTCCCAGACATAAAGGCAAGTACAAAGAAGCATTTTACAAATTAAATGTTTATATATGTTGAGGTACATTGTTCACTATATACTGCATAACCATAACGTGATTTTCAAGTTAGATCTCTAACGCCCCCTGTCCTTTTTATAATAATTTCTTTCTGATTTTCTCAATCTATTGCGGGATAGTGTTTTTCTGGACTATCCACAGAATGCTATGTTTTTTTTTTTCTTGCAGAAAGCTTTTTATTTGTTTTACCTCTGTTGTACCGTGTTCTCTGGTTCTAATGCTTATATATTCTGCACTTACAGGAGTATGCATGAAAATCATTATTGCTTACAGGCTACCATAGCTCCTGCTGAAGAGAGACTTCTACTAATGCCTTAAACATTACTAAGATATATTTTCTGAACATTTTTTCATATTCTCTTACCTCAGGCCTCTGTTTCTTTTTTTCAGCTATTCTGATGTCTAATTCCTCTGTCCTGCTCTGACTTGAAGTTTTTCTAATAGCTATCTGTGCAGGACATGTCAAAAACCTTGTTGAAGTTCAGACAGATTATATCTACTATTATTTCCTGCCAATTTATTATGCAAGCCAGTCACAAATGTGGATCAAGATTGAATGATAGCTTCACCTGACCATGAACTCATGCTGATTGTTGTCCAAGAGATTGTTCTTCTATAGCAGGGGTGGGCAATTAATTTTCCCAAGGGGTCACATGAGAAACTAGGACTCTTTTGGAGGGCCAGACTAATGATGCACCCCTCGCACCTTCCATAACCCCACCCATTTGCTCCCTTCACCTGCCGTCTTTTTCTGTTACTGTCAGCAGCCCCCTCCCCAGAAATTCCAGTGTTTCACTACTTCGCTGTTTCTCTACAGTTACCATAAACACTGTTCAAACCTGTCAGTGTGCATACTGCTTTCTTATTTACTTTTGCAATGATTACAGATATTGAAATAAAATAGCACAAACACTAATAACCATTTGCTAAACAAACAATACAGTCTTACAACGAAAACAGACTTAGCGCAAGCAGTAAACTTCTCTGCCCTTGAAACTCACATTCACTGAAACAGCATTAAAACCCACATTCAAAGAAAATGCATCTGGCCAGTGGAGGATTAAGTTTAACTTTGGGCCGTTTTCAAACCATAGGCTCCTTGCACACATTTTAGGCCCATGCATACATGTATGTGCTCTTTGATTACCTCCCTGATTGTATCAAATTATATTCAAGCACCACTTGTTAGAATGTGTTTTAAATTTGGAGTTTTGAACATTTTTCCAGTAAGCAATGAAACAAAATGTATGAGCCAATAATGACAAAAATTACTAATTTTGGAAAATTTGAACCATAAAACACCAGTCAGACATCTGTCATTACAATCCACCAATATTAGTTAATAAGCACATTCTCTGCAGAAGTAAAAGTCATCCAAAATAATTCCACATTAAAGAAATCTGTAACTAATGAAGAGGTTGCTACTGGCAAACAACTTTACATTTCAGTGTTTTACCTACAAATTCAGGTCCTGCTGCCCTTGAAGAATTAACTATCTATGTAATATTTAAAAAAAAAATGATAAGCTGGTAATATCCAATAGGGAATAACTAACAGACAAGTTCATAGTTACTAGGCATCTCATAGAAAGGAGGACACATTCGGGAGTGCAGGACCCCTATCCCCTTTGAAACGCACCAAATAGTCAGCAATCCAAAGGGCCCTGCAATACCAGCACTCCATCTACATGGTGCTGGAGCAGAATCCACAGTCTTCTGCACCAAAGGCAAATTATGCTACTAACACTGCCTTCAAATTCTACAGCCCAAACAACGATTGCCATTTGTTAAAAAAACAGTTGCACATTGGAAACATAATTAGCGTGAATAGCAATAAACTTCTCTTCCCTTGAAACTCACTAGGGTTGCCAACCATTTGAAATTCTTCTGCACTGACCAGAATTAGGGGACACTGTCCAGAAAACAGACCGGACAGCATATTGTCCGGAAAAAATACATGGAGATTAATTTTCTTTTAATTAAAAAAAAGTTTACTTTTAAGGGTGTTCTTTAAGAACACACTTTGCATCCGGTCACACAGATGCAGAAGATTAAAGCAGTCTTCTGCTTTGTGCGACTGATTGTTTACATCTTTGTCTTCCGCGTGCACAGAATTTGAATTCTTGAAGACAGAGGACAGACCAAGGTGTAGATGATAAAAAACAAAATGTGTTTTCCTTACTCTGTAGACATTTTTACTTGTTTAGGTATACTGCATAAATGCAAAAAATACTTTTCTCTGTATGCCTATACATTCCTTCTCTCTATCAGACTGTATTACAGAACAGTAAGTATATGATGAAATTTGTAATTGTCCCCTGGCCTGGGTCATGGCTAAAAATAGTCTGAAGACCAGATCATGTACCCACTTTGCAAACTTAATAACTGCCTAAATAAATAAATAAACATCAATAGTGATCATAATAAGTTAGTTGTGGGTTCTTTGTATAAGTTAGTTATTGCAATCATCTCTATGGAATTTGACCATGTTCATTAATTTTATTTTGCAGTCCTAAAGATTTACAAAACATCACAAGTAATCTTCAGTATTCTTCAGTAGTCTTCAGTATATATCTTATAATTAAAGGTGGCTTAAGAGAAATTCTCAAGCATCTATTGCCTGAAGCATAAGACACTGAGGAACTCAAAGCCGATTGTTGTTTTCCACAGGAAATTATTACCAGTGTGATTTCTAAGTGTACATCAGCAGTAAATCACTTCTTCAGGGAGATTTCTCCCTTTTTCGAATTGGTACGCATGATATGTGTAAGTATGTATGTATGTATGTATGTATGTGTGTGTGCTGGTATATGTTCAGGGGAGTGGAGGACTTGTCCCCAACATCAGGGGTTCAGGCCAGGCTTGGTCCTATATGAAATGACACTTCATGTTAATTTTTTCACTATCTATGTTTTGGGCTTTATTTTTGGAGTTTCTGATTTTAGGGTTTTGCCATCTGTCATTCCATAATAGGCCGTATATACTGAAGCTTTGGATCAGAACGTGACTTCCTTTCTGAGATCTCTGAACTCTGCTGAAGTTATGTTCCATGTTGCTATGAGCATTTCTTTTTTAAAGCATGTTAAAATAATAACATTCCAAAAGAAACTTGGATTTATTTGGGAACCATTTTGGCATCACAACTTTTAAAATGTTTTGCTCCATTAGTCATATTGCAGTAGCCAGAACAAATAGTTGTATAGCAAGCAAGCTATGCTCTATTTTAGACTTGAGTTTTAATGATGCAGGTTACAGATTTTAGGCAGTTATTTAAGCAATGTCTTCCTTGACCAACAGCATGTTACTATAATACATAATATATAGATAGTGGAGCAGTAAAGTCTAAATAGGCTGTTCAGCATACCTGCACTTTATTGACTGTGTGACATAGACTGTACCAAATTGTAGAGAATGTAGTTAAACAAACTGTAAGCTTGTGAACGTTTTGTAACTTTAAGGTGTGTAGGCAACTGAAAGTGTAGTAAACCAGTTGTATGCATTTGTGGATATTGTATGTCTTGGGCTAACTTGACCTCTTAAAGGGAAGTGGTATTTCATAGCATGTGGATGGACTGCTGATACTGTATTGTATTTTAAGGGAATGGGGTGCTGCTGCAGTCCTGAGCATGTCCTTCTTTAGATAAGATGCCTAGTAACTATGAACCTGTTTTCAGTTTGCCATCCATTCCCTATTGCAATATTACCAGGTTACCATTTTTTAATGTAACAGTCAATTTATTCTTCAAGGGGAGTAGGCATTGAATTTGTAGATGAAACAGTGAGATATAGTAACAACCTTTTCATTAGTTACAGATCTCTTTAATGTGGAATTATTCAGGTGACTTTTACTTCTGCAGAGATTGTGCATATTGACTGATATTGGTGGATTGTAATGACAGAGCTTTGAGGGGCCTTTTATAGTTGAAATGTTCTGAATTGGGCAGTTTTGTCATTATTGGTTAATATGTTTTATTTCATTGCTTACTGGAAAAATGTTCAAAACTATAAAATTAAAAAACACGCTCTAACAAGTGGTGCTGTTTTATGCAAGGGATATCATTTAATTATTATATATTATAATTTAATACAATCAGGAAGGTGAATCAAATAACTTTTGCATGGTTCTAAAATGTATGCAAGTGGCCTATGATTTGAAAATAGCCCAAAGGTAAACGTAATCCACCACTGACCAGATGCAATTCTTTGAATATGGGTTTCAATGCTGTTTCAGTGAATGTAAGTTTCAAAGGCACAGAAGTTTTAATGCTGTCTGTTTTCATTGTGAAACTGTATTGCTATGTTTACCAAATGTCTATCAGTGCTTGTGTTATAAAATTTGAAATAAAAGGTTTAAATTAAATCCAAATATCTGAAATTGCAGAAGTAAAGCAGAAAACAGTATGCACACTGAGAGCTTTGAACAGTATTTTTGCAACTGGAAAAAAATGGAGAAATAACCAAAGTAACGGGACACTGGAATGGATGCGTGGGAGGGGACGGGGGTACCAAAATTACATGCATTTTGCTTTCAGGTACATGTCCAGAATTTTTGACATGAAAATTTGGCAACCCTAAAGCTCACAGTTCTATGAAAATGCACTGAAACTCATAATTCCCTGAAAATGTACTGAAACTCAAACTCACAATGTCATCAGCATTCTGGTAGTTGGTGTAGACTAGAGGATTCAGGCTCTTGTGTCCATCGAAATTCACAGTTCCTTCAGCAGTCTGGTAGCTAGTGCACAGGATTCAGGCTCATGTCTCCTGTAACCAAATTACAGGGTGAAGCCTGATCAAGTTAAGTAACTAACCTGCCCCCCCCCCAAGCTAGGGCATTACATACCATACATCTCAACCTCTTAGCACAAGAAATCTGGGGAGAGCCTAAAATAATGGGGGGGACAAAGTCCCAAAAATAGGGATACATTTTAAATATTGCTCTTATAGACTAAGAAAGTTGTCAGAGTAACAGGATTTGTCTTAGCATGGATTTTCTGAAGGATATGAAGTCTGAAACTCATGTGTAATTATTTAGTGACTTCAATCCTCTGCAACTGCCAGAAAATCACTACTTTTTTGAGGAATTGGATAAAAATATGAGGCAAAAATCTGGTCAGTTGAGAGGTACATAAAAGCACACACACACACACACACACACACACACACACACACACACATACACACACACACACACACACACACACACACACACACACACACACACACACACACACACACACACACACACACATACCTTTTCTCTTAGTTTAAATTCCAAGCACAAATGTAGAATGTGTTTACCTGTTTAAAGGGGAAGACACTGCCACCGTGGTGTAAGAAGGTTTTTTTATATAGTATTAAAATAAATGTTTAAGCCTCCTGTGGATCTGGCTGTGTGGGCTGGTCAGTGACAGCCAAAGGGCCAGATGTGGCCTGGGGGCCATGCAATGCCCAGGTCTGTTCTATAGGAAAGTAACTAAACTGTCTGTCAAAATTTGAAGAACTCACAGAAAGTATCGGCAAACCTCTGGATGGGTAGCCAGGCCACAGAGAGTGCAGATCCTTAGTATATTGAGCCAGTACTGATAATACCTTTGTTGAGAAGCATCATTGAAGACATATCCACAAAAGCACATTTTTAACAGTTTTGTTAGGAGACATGAATTAAAAAATATCCATAATATTAGCATCACATGCTAGATATGGAGAGTGCTGGAATCAGTAGGTTTCCATAGTTACACCACAGAATGCAAGGAATTACCAGCAAGAATTGGAGCTGATCCATAAATCAGCCTTCATATACTGTTAACATTTGCAATGGAAGTCTATCTATACAACTGCATATGGGACTGAAATAAATAATTTAAAAGAACAACACCTGTATGCATAAAGTTCAAGACAACATTGCTCCAGTAACTTATAACAACTTCTGTTAAAGATAACATTTTGACAAAAAATTAATTTAAACCTGTTCCTTTTGAATTTACTAACTTTAAGATATTTATTAATTTCCAGAATAAAATGCTACCAATTGCCAATGCACCTCTCACTCCAAATCTCAGAATCAAAGTGCACCTTGGGTGCATCCACCTTTAGGTATCATTTGTGCCATGCATAATTAATGAGGTTCATTAAAATTAAAGTTTTTTGAAATCCCATTCACACACATCAGTGAAAACTGGCTTCATGCATCAAAGCACCCAGGTGTACTGCATGAATACCCAATAGGTGTCAATAAACAGTACCATGTGTGGCTCGTGCCTGTTATTTTCCAGTGATCTGATAAAATGACATCAGCACACCTTTCAAATATTGATCTTGATACATTTGCTAATCAAACCATTGCTAACTGCAAACTGAATGATACCTCAGGGATCATTGCTCATTGTTTGTATTTTCCAGACTTCTTCAACTTGTGGATCATAATGGTTACTTCAAGGAGGTTGAGACTTGTCCATGCATCCAACTGGATAGGTGAGGAGATAACCCAGATGTTGACTGTGTATGCCAGATTGGAGCAGAGGATGAGAGCCAGACTCAGGAACTTCACCATGATCGATGTATGGAATCAGAAAATGAGGGAGCATCAACAGAGGACAGGGATCAATTGCACTGGAGTACAGGCTCATCACTGCTATGGTGACCTGTATCGGAGGGACACAGAGGAGCTTCAAAGGAGGTTCACTGAGGTGCAGAGGCAGCTCATAGATTGCTACAGTAAGTGTCAATATTCTACACATAACTGAGCACTGCTACAGATTTTACAGATATTTGTCTGTCCCATATATATCAGATAGATGTTTTTATAAGCAATGTATTAGCTACTGTGGCAATTAGCTCATAGGGATAATTAAATCGACTCAATAAATACTGTCCTAGTAACTATGGGCTTGAGTCCCATGTTGCTTGTTTAATAATGTGTATTATATCCATAATTATGTCCTTTGTAGATGTACATATGTTTTACAACATCTGAGTACATAATTTCACATAGCCACTGTCGTCATGCATCAAAGACGCCTATAGCACCTAGGATGTGGATGACTACATACTTTGTAGTTTTCATTGTAGTCCCACAGTATCACCTAATGGATCTAGGAATGTTGAACGAAAGTTCAACAGTTCGAATCTACTATCACCAAACACACCTTAGCGAAAGCGTTTTCACCGAAAAAGTGCTTTCAATAAAGTGTGTTAAACAAAAACAAACAAAAAAAAAACAGTAAATTAACCTTTTTGCAGGGGGGCAAGCCCCCTGCACCCCCCCCCATGTGGGGGGCTGTGCCCCTCACCCCACCTACTTTAATATTCTCACTCTGAGACTGCACTACAGTGGGGAAAAGGGAATTTACCCTTATACACACCATAGTACGACCTCCGCAACAGGCATACGTATGCGAAAGTGCTTCTTCGGTGAAAAGCACTTTCGCGTAAGTATGCCCAGCTGTTAGTGATTCGGTGATATTTGCATTCGGGGATCAGTACAGATCCCCACCTAATGCACCATTATACATTGGAATAAAATCCTGTATATAATTGCATTACATCATTCCTCCTAAAAAATTACACAGACACGTTTATTTAATTAAAAAAGTAATGCCTGTCTGACTACTTACACATATATTTTCAGTTATGTGTTGATAGCTGTTATTTCTTTACAATAAAGAAGCATTTTCTTTATTCATCTGTTCTCTGCAGGACTTCTAAGGAACACCTGCAGTACCTGTTTTCTAAAATGAAACCCTTGCTGAAAGTTAGCTTGGACTATAAAGCAGCCAGAAAGCATGTCTAAAATTTAGTGTGGTGTTGGTTCCAATCCACATGGGGAAACATAACTGTACTTGTTACCTTGGTTAAATTCATCCATAGCAATTTTTGGAAGAATCAAATTCCAATACTTTATATTAATGTTTATTTTGTGCATGGTATTGACTCAAGGAGTTTGCCTTCAAATTTCTCTGAATATGGACATAATCCGTAACGGTCTGTTTAACATCAGCTTTCTAATAACAGTGTTTGTAAAGCAGTATCTGTTTAACAATAGCATGTCCTGGCTGGTAGTTGAGATAATAAAGAAAAAGGCCATAATGTCTACATTTTGGCATGCTCTGTGTTTAAATCCATAGTGGGGGCACATATACAGGAAACTGTCTTGCCAAATCCTGTTGTATGTCTGAGCAATTCTTTGGTTAATATTGTATACTTTGCAAAAGTGGTATGAAGGTCTGTTTTCTCATGAAATATTAAAGTCAGTTGCAGAGTAAAATCCGCCTTCAATTTTAAGGGAATGGGACAGGCAGACTAATGGTAAAAATGCAGGACAACAAAGATGGATGTGTTTTCCTAGTGACGTGCAATTTTGCAAAGAATGTCATGTTCCTCACACATACCTTACTGTGTCCATTATGTACACCAACATGCATGGTTCTGTTCACAGAAGCTATATGCTACATGGCAGTGTCACACTGCCTGAGGAATGTATGCTCTCCTTTACTGTTAATGTTTCTCAATCACAGTGCTAACATGAATGCAATTTTCCAACTGTTTAGCTACATGAGCAGCACGTGTTCATACTTTGCCATCCTAAGCCAAGATCCTTATTAGCAGACCATTCCCCATCCAAATGATGTCATTACATAAAGTCTTTTTACTTCATGCAAAACATTTTTTTTAGTTAAGATGTGTTAGTTAGGTAGGTAGGTAGCTTTCAAGGTTAGAGTTTGGATATAGACTGTAGTTGCTGGTTTGAATTTCATGTCCTCCAATCTGCAGTCAAAGACATTAACCCCAGAATATAAGAATGTCAAATGTACATTGTGATTATCTAATGTTCTTCAGAAAGAAATGTGTATAAACTATGCTGAGAAATGTATGATAGTGTTATTTGAGAAATATTTTATTCATACATTTTCTTTTTTGATTTGAAGTGAGGAGGACTGCCCCCAGAACAGAGCCAAGTGCATTGAGTGGATGCACAGGTTTGAGGATCATCAGAGGGAGAGAGGCATGTTGATTATTTTACCTGTTTTATGAACTGAAATGCATCTTCCCGTGTTTATATGCCTGTATTTTTCTCAATAACATGTATACTGATTAGAATGCAGGAATACCCATCATGCATCGGTAAGGTAAGTGAAATCATGACATGGTAGCTGTACTTACAACTATGATTAAAATCTAACAATATTGATATTTTATGTATCATTGAAACATTGTTTCAGCACACATTTTTTGAAATGTACACCACAACCTAAATAACATTTGGGTTTGTGTATCTGTCACACATCTGATTAGATAGATGTTTTGCATATAATTGTAATGTTTTGATTGGTACTTATGATGCGTAGTTTGGTGTATTTGTACTCCTGGTTGTATTTTCTGATGACTAAGCTGTTATGTATAGCCTGCTTCCTCAGGGAATGCGTGGGTGTTTGTTGTGTGAGTGTTTGCAGACTGTGGGACATGCCATTTAGTTCAACATTGGTGTAACATCTGCCTTAGACACCTTTGATGTTTTTAGAAACACTGTTAGAGCCTGTTTTTACTGACAGTTGAGCATGTACCTATTTGAATGCGGCAGCTCATATTCAGCAAACCTTGCAGGTCAACATTGGTATTGCATCTGTCTCCATCCCCTTAGGTGTTTTTGAAGAAACACAGTTATAGTCTAGGTCTACTGACATGAGCGCATACACATTTGTTTGCAGAAGTTTAGTATCAGCAAGTATATTCACATGTTTTTAATTTTCAGGCTACGGATTGCTAATTGTTTTGGTATATAATACACATAGCTGTACACATACAATACTGTTAGTAACAGATATATTAGATTCTCATATGTCAACAGCTATGTTGATTGAACATATCACATTGTTTTGAGTGTTGTACTCATTATATTGTGTATTAAGCCTATTATCATGCTGCATGTCTCAGATTTTTGTAATATGGCTTGCCTATTGTCCACAATATTATCATATCACTTTCTCCTCATTTTAACAATGACACTTTATAGACGCTCATTTAAATCATTGTATGCAGACTGAACAATCTGTTGATTTCAGCATATGTGCATTCTTACAAAGCTAATGACATGTGTGTGTGTGTGTGTGTGTGTGTGTGTGTGTGTGTGTGTGTGTGTGTGTGTGTGTGTGTGTGTGTGTGTGTGTGTGTGTGTGTGTGTGTGTGTGTGTGTGTGTGTGTGTGTGTGTGTGTGTGTGTGTCTAAGCATATAGAATTGTTCAGAAAAATATACTGATGTTATTTTAGGACTATGACATATAGGGCCATAGGTAATTCTGTCCATAATGGATGTTTCTTAGTCCTTGTTTAAACTGTCATCATAATCATATTGTGTTGTGCTATAATATTGATGGGACTGTTCTGCATGATAGATATTTGGTTGTCTGTATATGCACTCTTGCGCATGCATACCATATATTTGCCATGCTTATGTGTTATTGTCATGTGACATTTACTTTGGTTTTAATGTGTGCATGACACATTAACATATTGCACTTTCCACAGACATTCAACTGTCTATGCATTGTGGCAATTAACCTGCAGATACATCTGCAAGAGGTAGCCTGTAAACATGTGTGTTACTGGGGTGACTGGCAGACAACATATGTTGTCCATGCTCCATCACTAACAGTTTGATATGCCTTGGATTTCTGTTTTGCCATATCAGGTATGTGCAACACACAGACATGTCATTCCACATGTTTTTTGATGACAGTTGTCATGATATCCCATTGCCATGATGTGGTGTTTTGTGTCATGGCTTGGCAATACTTATGCCATGTGGGAACATATACATGTATATCCTGTCTGTGTGCAGTTGTCCTTTTCTGACTGCATCAAACTGCAATGTAACATTAATCTGTACACAATGCTACAGATAACACTTTCTTTAACAGTAGACTATGCCACGTTGTTGTATGTATTTCCACACCCATTACATAGTGATATCAGTGTACATCTTCCATAAATAGTTGTACACATTACATAGCTATAAGTGAGTGTGCACGTAGTCAAATAAATACTGACACACAAATGCACCTTTGACATGTGAGCATTCACTGAGTTACTGCTGATGTGCTGTAATGATGTTCACAGGAGTGTCCTCTGCTCCATAATGAGTAGAGTGGTTGACATATACCTGCATTTCTTTATTTGATATTTGCATGACAGTATACGTTTATGTGCTTGTAATTTTTACCTTGCTACCTATGCATGTTGACGTGGCATGAGTGCACATTACTGTATATGTATGTTTTATATATGACCAGTTCTGTAGAAATCAGCAATTGGTCTGGCCATTTGACATATATTTTCCATTTGGTTAAATGTATTACTGTGTGGCTTCTTCATCACCCCACATATGTGTGTAACATATACACATTCCATTACATGTTTCTTTGGGTTGTGTACACCTACTTGTGTATGTAGTAGTGTTTGTTGCTCTTCTGCAGTACTTCTGTTTGACCCTGTGGTTTTCTGCTTACCTTTCACATACATGGTCATAGGTTTGGTTCTGTTCTCTGGTGGCGGAATCTACCATTGTTAGATCTGCATTTGCTTATCTGTAATATTGCTTGGCTTACAGCTGGACTGCTGACAGACTAATTGGATCTGTGTATATTTATCCAATGTGTACTGTGATCCTACTTTATTACCCTGAAACACACATCTACCATTGGTCATAGACATCCAGGTATGACTGCCACACAGTTTGCTGAATGTCATAATGTGATTCTGCATAGGGAGATATGTTTTCTGCATTTTGCCATGGCTGGTATGCATCCCCACCCTTTCCATTGCTCATGTTGTGCAGTGTGCTGTTTGTGTAACTTACCCATCCTTACTGGGTTTTTTTTCCAGTCTTTATCTGCCTTGTGTTGTGCTATTTGTTCTGTGGGTATACTTGCTGTGATGACCATCTCCTCCTCTTTCCCTATGCTTAGCTTTACTTCTATTCTTTAAAATAAACAAAATGTGGCCTTTTCCCACCAAAAACAAGATTTCCCATGCCCCTCTGACTTTCCCTCAGATTTTCCTATTCCAGCATCCCTCTTGTGTGTCCCTCTTCTTCACCCATACCTCACATCTTCTTTTCTATGTCCTACTTTCTGTGGGTGTGTTTGCTACTTGTCATCCTCGCACAGGTCTCGAATCCACTGTTAGCAAATATTGGCTATGGAAATGTGGCCGTGATTGCTCTTCACTTTCAGTTTTTTTATTGAATAATGTATAGATTTCGTAAGTCCAAGCCAACATATTTGTCTAATAGATGTATTACAGAGATACCCATATTTGTCCCTGAGTTTATTGTAAAGAGTGATGTCAATATACATATTACAAATAGCATTACAGCTTTGAAGCACATATTTCAAGTTAGTGAATGAAATACAGAAATAGCAGTAGCTGTCCAAGATGTTTCTGTGTCTATTCCTGAAGATAGATGGATGGATAGTTGGCATTTTGTTAGTCTTTTTTGGGGAGTTATCATAACAGAGTCAGTAACATTCCATAGTTGTCCTTATCCATACTATACAGATTCTGTTACATATATTTCTATGTAAGTATCAGGATGATTACATTTTGATCATCTTTCTATAATTTTGGTACAGTACAATGTGACTCTACAACCATTTCTTATTACTTACGGATTACCTATACATTCCTGTAGTGCATCATTGATACTGCACTGCTCCATTGTGCACTGAGCTATTCTGAGTTTCTTGTCATACATTTACATATTACAATGTTATCGCAAGTTTCACTCTCATATCAGCATAATGCGCTGGATTCCACAAACTTTATGGAATATGGCCTTGTTTGTTTTTACAGAAACAGTCAAACAGTTACCTTTATTATTTATTTAGCAAATCTAGAGAAAATCAGTGAGTTTTGAAACACAGTCCTATAACTTGTCTGATTTAAGCACTTATGTTTTGGCACAATTATTCCTTATGGTTTGTATCTCTGAAACACTTTGAAATTTTCTATCAAAATTATCAAACGTAGCAGTAATATGTCATGATGGCTTCAGAATTTATTTACTTGATGATTTTAGGGATAAAAACTTGCACATAATTCTGTACATTATTTACATGACTATTTTTTGGAGTGGGAGCAGGTTAGCACATTTCTAGTGATAGAAAAAGTTACTTTTATGAAGAAATTATATATTATCAGACTGAAATAAACATTTATTTATTTTGTTTATTTAACATTTGTTAACTGGGAAAGTGCAACTAGGACAGAGCATATTTTCAGTGGAGGCCCGGGGAGAATTGTTCCAGATGCATGTCTTTGAATGTATACACTGAATGAACGTATTCTGGACTTCTTGAATATATTGACACATATTGCATCTCTCACATTTAATAGAAACCATCTTCTCATCATTTACACAAGCTGTATATATTGCAAGATAAATGCATGTTTAATTACTACATAGAGCTACTGATATTCTATAGAAACGCAAGGTTATAACTGTGAAACAGTTCAACCTTTTCAAGTTAAATGTGTGAATATCTTGCGCATTGGTCTTATAGGAAATTATTATGAATTCCTTACTCAAATACGTGACTGTAAATTTCAATTGCAAAAAAATATATAATTTGTTGCCATGAGCAGTGAATTCTATTAATACTGTCAAGAGGTCTATGTATCTTCTCTCCTGCTGGTGACTCCGCAACATTAATTAAAAAAAATATTGAGATTATTGCTGTAGGAAGTGGATGCTGTCAATACTGCCCTCAAATAACTATCCAATATCCATCAAATGTTTAATTTAATTTAATTTTATATGTTTTTTTATAGAAGAAAACTATCTAGGTTATTCAAAGAGCCTGGCCCTTCTGAGTTCTCTGCAGATGATTAGCTATCACCAAGTAAATACTAATAGTGAGTGCATGTAACAATTCATTCAGTTTTATGTTATATGGTAGGATGCTATACATTTGCTTGGTATGATCTTCTATTGTATGGAAGGGAAAGGAGAGACCAAATGTAAATTATGTTACTGAGAAGCTTGCTGCCTCACTTCTAGGTTCGGTAGGGGTCATTATTTTTAAATTAGTTTAGAGCAATTATTTACTTCATGATGTACATACAGATGGAATACTGTTCCTTAAATTATTCTAAGGGTGGGAAAGCATTTTCAAAACAGACTTTATTTTATCACTATAAACAAATGTTCCATTAACTTAGAATTGGGTGGTTGTGATTTGGCATAATACCTCACAAACAAGAAGTACAGTGTTAGATTCTCACTAAGGGAAACTGAACAGGCTTAAAATGGTCCTAGCCTAGTACTTACCTATGAACTTAAATATTGTCATTATACCTTGCAATTCAGTGTTACTCTAGCATTATTTAAATAACAATGTGAGTCTTATCTCATTCATTTTGCGTAGATTAGTCAGACATGACTCCCAGAAGCTGTTATATAACAGTCAAAATACTAATCTAACTAATCAATCACTGCTATATCTTAACAGTTAAACAAAACATGGCTACCGTACAGCATTAATGCAAACTAGGGGGCAGGAGAAGAAGAAAAATCTGAATAAAATTATCAACCATTCCAGACTAACCAACAACCAAAACTAAACACCTTTAATTAAATTTCCCTTGAGTTATTCAGACAAAATAGAACAGGAGAGCATCCCAATATCTTCTTTAAAATCTGTGCAAATTCAACTTTAACCCATTGCAACTAAACTTTACAAAACTGTTTCAAAAATTGTCTATCCTGGAAGGGTATCCATCCATAACTCCTTTTCCACATGGGGTTGGGGTGTCACTTCAGCAGTGACAATCATCTTGAGCCAAGGTTTACACCACCAGGTGGCTAGCTCTGCCACAGTATGTCATTCTTACCAGTCACTCACACACACACAGACTCTTGTCTACAGGCAATTTAGAGTGTCCAGTCCACATACTGCATGTCTTTGGAATGTAGAAGGAAACCAGAGCACCCAGAGGAAACCAACATGATCACAGGGAGGACATGCAGACTCAGCACAGAAAGCACCCCACCTGAGAATCGAACCGGAGAACCTGTTGCTGCTCGGTGATATTGCTAACCGCTATACCACCATGGCCACCCCTGGGAGGGTATATTTTCTTCTATTTCTATGTGATTTATTTTTGGCCAACAGTAGAATCATATGCAACAAGGCTAAGTCATGTTTATGACAATGGCCTTCTCCTGGAATACCAAGCAGATGTTTTAGTGGGGACAATTTTATCTTGCCAGGTCACAGATCAAACAGACATTTCTGAATTAGCTAATTAAAATATAATACTTTAAAGTAATCCCCCACAATATGCATCCATTTTACATGGAACCATTCTTGGCAGCTCCAGCCTTCTACCAGAATGCTTGGGAATATGTGCTGTAACCTGTTGAGAGTATCCCGATCTGCTTCAAAACACAGGCTAATTCAGGAACTTGAATAGTCCACTGACTGTACCTTCTGTGAAAGGTTGTGCACCGGGCTGGCAACTCAAAACTGTAAAACTCCACTGCCAATCATGAGCGGACAGGTGATTCGCTGTGGTGACCCCTAACCTGGAAAAGCTGAACGAAGAAGAAGAAGAAGAAGAATAGTCCACTGACTAAACACTTTGGTTGCCCCCTGGAACTCTAATCTCTCTCTCTCTCTCTATATATATATATATATATATATTTTTTTTTTTCTATTGTGGTTGGTAAAATATTGTTATCTCATGGGATCTCTGCTTTAAAATGACTATGCCCTTTCATTAACCTTGTGTATATCAAATAATCCACACAGCTGTCACTGTTATTGAAATCTAGGCCAGTTTTGTGAACACAGAAGCCACTCACAGTGCCTGTGCAACTATGTCACTGTTTCATGAAAACAGCTTCCAGTCAACAGATGCCAAAAAATTATCACCAGGACTATAGATGTATTTTGCCTATAGCCCAATTATGAGTGTCCATTATTGCAGCAAACGTCCTTGGAAGGCCTTCAGGTATTCTGGAAAAAATACATAAAGTTCAGTGTTCACTATTCCGGTGCAGAGGATCCCTCATATATATTAAGTAATAAAATAAATTCTTGAGAGAGTTTAAACATTCATAGTAGAGTAAAAAGTATCTCAACTCACTCTGTCAAAAGGACCTTTCTGCAGCCATGCCCCCCCCCCCTCCCAGTTTCTGACCCACAGTGATCTGGATGGACTAAACAGAGGCAATGTTGGAGTCAGAGTGAAAGTCATTTTTTTAATTATCTTGATTAAAAACCAGGAGCTGCCTTAGGGTAAGGTTTTATAGAATCTTTGCCTGTTTTGTTATCGATAAAATAACATTCTCCTTCTATGAATTTGGAACAGTTAGGGCTATCAGCACCTCGTCTTTGTCTATAATAATGGGCTGGATACAGAAAACTTTGCAGCATAATTCTAAGGGAAGTTGTTTAAAGAGTAGCCACACTCTGGGTGTGAGAAAATAAAAAAAAAAAAAAAAAAAAAAAAAAAAAAACGCTACATGACCTGACTAGTCCAAATAGTATAACCAGCAGTACGGTATGCTAATGACCATATAATGAGGTGCTATGCAGTATAATGAAGAAAAACAAGATGATGGAGCAATTCAAAAATGTTTAAATGTCATGCATGATGCTGCAGCTGGTATATATGCCTGTGTTCAGACAGAGCAAATTGCAGAATTATATTAGGGGTTGCTGCAGCCATAGAAAATGTATATCTGTAGGAGCCTCTTCTTGCAGCTGCTATGCCCCCTGGTGCACAACAAAAACCCTATATATGTATATGATTATGGTTCAGGTACATTTGATCTAAGTTCTTTTGATTTAAAAATAAACAGTGGTTCATTTACATTATTTATTTATTTATTTCAGTTTGGTTACCGGGGAGGTCCACTGGGCTCGAGAGCCCATTTTCAGTGGAGGCCCAGGGAGAAAAGCTCCACAATACAAAGTTACATTACATAGAGAATTACAAGACAAATATTTGCATTGCAATCAACAGGTAGTATAACAATCAAAAGGTAGTATTACAGTCAAAACAGGTAGTATAACAACCAACAGGTAGTATAACAATCAGCAGGTAGTATAACAATCAACAGGCAGTATAACAACCAACAGGTAGTATAACAACCAACAGATAGTATAACAATCAACAGGTAGTATAACAATCAACAGGTCGTATAACAATCAACAGGTAGTATAACAACCAACAGGTAGAATAACAATCAACAGGTAGTACAACCAACAGGCAGTATAACAATCAACAGGTAGTATAACAATCAGCAGGTAGTATAACAATCAACAGGTAGTATAACAACCAACAGGTAGTATAACAATCAGCAGGTAGTATAACAACCAACAGGTAGTATAACAACCAACAGGCAGTATAACAACCAACAGGTAGTATAACAACCAACAGGTAGTATAACAATCAACAGGTAGTATAACAATCAGCAGGTAATATAACAATCAGCAGGTAGTATAACACTTAACAGGTAGTATAACAGCAGGTAGTATAACAATCAGCAGGTAGTATAACAATCAACAGGTAGTATAACAATCAACAGGTAGTACAACCAACAGGTAGTATAACAACCAACAGGTAGTATTACAGTCAAAACAGGTATCATTCAGTAAGGACAGCAAAATTATTAAACATTTTTCAAGAGAAAGACAGGCATACAGCATAATGGCTGGATGTTACTGTTTAGGTACATTTATAATCTATGTATATGAGAGAAATTAGGAAGGTATGAAGGTTAGCCAGGAGAGAAGGAGGAGCAGAGCTTGGGAGGTATGAGTTGAATAGTGCAGTTACATTTCCTGTGACGAAACAGGTAAGAATGAAGTTGTGTTTTGAAGGTGTGTGGATTGTCACGGGTCCTCAGAGTAGAGGGCAGGGCATTCCATTTCTTGGTTGGGGAAAAGGAGAGTAGAAGCTGACCAGCTGGGGGCTCAGGGTTTTTGGACGATTATAAGGTTTTGGTGAGTAGATCTAAGGGGCCTAAGAGGGGTATATGGTTGTAGGATAGTAGATAATGCAGGGCAGCTAGTAGGTTGGAATAATAATTTGTGGACTGTGATGATTTGGAGGAAGTCAAGTTGATTAGGGAGTTCAAGTCAATTTAAAGACTGTAGGGAGGTGCAGTGATGGGAGGAGGATTTTGCCTTGGTAGCGAATCTGGAGATTTTGTTGTAGCACACTTCCAGTTTGAAGGTGAGTGTGGAAGATAGATTGGTAAGCAGAGGAGTGCCATACAAAAGAGAGGGGAGGAGATAGGTAGTGGCCAAAGTTTGTCTGGTGGAGGAAGTGAGGAAGTGGTTGTTTCTGTAGAGTAGGCCAAGTTTTATGTGGGTTTTCTTGATATTAAGTTGGATGTGAGTATTGAATTTTAAGTGTTCATCGATGGTGACCCCCAGGTGTTTGGCAGAGAGAATGACTTCGATAACGGAATTGTTAAGGCTGGTAATTTGAAGTGAGTTTTTATCAATAGGAGTGGATTTTGAGGGAGTCAATAGAAGAATCTTAGTTTTGTTAGCGTTTAGTGAGAGGTGGTTTTGGTGCATCCACTTTTCAGTAGTTGAGAAGGCAGTTTGAGTTAGAGACTGAAGATCAGCTAGGTTAGAGGCATAGCAGATCAAAGTGGAATCATCTGCGTATTGGACAATTTTGGTATTGTATATGGCTTTGTAGAAATCGTTAATGAAGATGTTAAATAGCAAAGGGCCTAGTATGGAACCTTGGGGTACTCCTGTAGGGGTGGGGAGGAAAATGGAGGAGGCCTGGCCCTATTTGACAGCTTGGGACCTGTCAGAAATATAGCTGGAGAACCAGGAAAGAGTTTTTTGGGAGATGTAGAGATTCAATAGATGATTTAATAGATGGGTGTGGGAGATGGTATCGAAAGCTTTAGATAAGTCTAGTAGAACAGCTGAAGCTATGTTACCAGAGTCTCGAGCTAGATTGACAGAATGTAAGAAGGATAGAAGGGCTGTGTTGGTACTGTGTCCAGGGCGGAAGCCGTGTTGGGTAGGAGAGAGTAGCTGGTGTTCAGTAAGGAATGGCATGAGCTGCAGGTGTATGCATTTTTCAAGAAGTTTAGAGATTGGTGAGAGGATGACTATAGGGCGGAAATTGGAAACATTACAGTTTTTACCACCCTTATGTAGTGGTAGAATAAATGCAGAACGCCATAGTATGGGTACATAGGACTCAAGTAGTGATCTATTTATCAGGATGCTGATAGGGAGAGCAATACCGTTGGAGGCAATTTTAAGAAGGAGAAAGGAATGCTGTTGGGGGCATTGGTGCAAGGTTTAAGTTTGGAGAGAAGGTTTTTTATAAGCTAGGTGGATACAAGTTTAAGTTCAAAAGTAGGGGGTGTAGGAGAGGAGGAGGAGGAGGAAGCTTGAGCAAAGGGGGGTGGAGGGTTATTTTTGGGGAAGGTCTTGATTAGATCAGCAATAGAAGAGGTAAAGAAGGTGTTGAATAGTTTGGCGATTTCTTGTTCAGATTTACTAGTATCAGGACATGGGTTGTTTTTTGTACCAGGCTTGAGGAGGGAATTAATAGAGCTCCAGAATTGTTTGGGTTTTTTTGCATGATTTATTTGGAGTTTGATGTAGTAGGATTTTTTATCTTTAATGATTTGTTTTTTAGCTTGGTTTCGCAGCTGTTTGTATTTAAGTAACAATACAGGCTGTTTATGTGGGAGATCGCTTTTCCAGGTTTTGTCTCTATGTAGCATAATTTTTTTGGTTTCTTTGGTAAGCCACGGGGCGGTTTAGCTTTAACTCTTTTTGTTCTTATTGGAGCTAGGGAGTTTAGGACAGTTAAAAATGTAGAGTTGAAATAGTCAATGGTATCATCTAAAGGTAGGGTTTTTAGTGGGTTCCATTTAGTGAACTTAAGGAAGTCAGAAAAGGTAGAAGGGTTAAAGTTAGCGAGGTTGCAAGTATGTAAGAGTTGGTGGGAATGTGAGAAAGAGGGTGTAGCTATATGGGTGAAGGCAGGGAGGTGGTCTCCTAATGTGTCAGGAGTGACACCAAATTTTGTTATTTTGTTATTTTGTTAGGGTGAGATACCAGGATCCAGTCTAGGATGGAGCCTGGGGGATTAGTTTTGTTGGGCCTAGGAATGGAGTTAGTGAGTTGAGTGAAATTGAAGAGATTCATTGAAATGGTAGGATTAGGGTTGATGATTTTTTGCCAGTCAATATTTACATCACCCATAATATAGGTTTCAAGTTTAATATTAGAGGATGTCCAGGAGAGGATGTCTTCCAGGGTACTGGTGTTGTTACCATGAGGAATATAGAGGAGATGATGCAGATTATTTTATGGTCATTTAATTTTAGAAGGTCAGTTACAAGTTCAGCGTTATTAAAGGAAGGGATAGGGTCAGGGTAGGGAGTGAGGGACAAATGATTGGAGTAGATTATAGCTACACCACCACCTCTTTTACTTAGGTGGTCGGATTGGAGAGATTGATAGCCAGGGGGAAGGAATTCGGAGTCAGTTATGGGTGGTTTTAGCCAGGTTTCAGAGATGGCTACAATGTCAGGTGTATTATGATTGATCTAGGCATGAAAGAGGGTAAGCTTATTTGCTAAGCTTTGGGTATTGATGGTGAGGAATTTAAAGTATTTACTGGTGGATTTGTTCTTGGAGCTAGGGTTGTTTGTTAGAGAAATGTTTGGCCCTGGGTTGGGATAAATGTCACCTGCTAAGTAGAGGTAAGAGAGAAGGAGAATAAGTTTGTGAGGATTGTGTTTGGTTAGGAATGGATGGTAGGGGGTGGGTTTGGATTTGTAGACTTTAGTAGGGATTCGGAAGAGTTTTACTTTTAAGAGAAGGATGGGGCCAGAGGGAGATAAAGAGGCAGAGATATTGTATAAGTGATTTGTGAGGTCGGGGTGTGGAGGAGGAGGTATAGGGTGTAGGTGGAAGTTGGTATAAGAGGAGGCATGATACAAAGGAAGTAGAATGAGGATTGGGATAGATGTAGGGGTAAGGATTATAGTAGGAAAAGTGAGCATGGTAGATGAAGTCAGATTAGAAATGAAAATATATTTAGGTCAGAGAGAGTTAGATAGGTCCCTTGTGTGTATGCAACTATCCAAGTAATATAACCCTCTGTCTATAGAAAAATGGATGATGCAGAGAAGCCCAAACCAATTAAAAAACAGTTCCCAAATAACAATTATTAAATGAGGGAAAAGCAACATCCGAGGATTATTGATTTACCAAAGATGCGTGTTCCCAACAACAACACATATCCTATCATATAAAATCCAAGACGCATACATATAGCTTTGATAAAAAGCAAAAACAGAGTTGCAATGTCCTATATAGCAATTCAAAAAGCCGTAGATGCTACTGTAGGTTAAGTTGTAATCAGTGTTATTGTTAGTGCTATTTGTTCCTGAATTATAGACCTCTCGTGGTGAGTTCACCAGTGTATGTTTCATTATAGATTTTACTTTCAGTGGGGGTGACTCCTGTGTGTGCTGCGGTGTTTGTTGCCTGGAATCAGTGTTATATCATGAATCACAACTTGCATATATGAGGGAGTTCACCACATTCCCCTAGAAAGCCTGCCTGTAAATAATGTAGGGGATAGTGTTCTTAGTCCCATAAGTTGTAATGTGCACTGTCCATTCCCTGCTAAAAACTCAAAACAAAGCATTGGGTTCAAAAGCCTAATGTATGCCACATATATATCCAAACATAAATGGTATCTAGCTTAATCTAGGTTTTTATACAATTTTCAAATATATATATTCAACGTATTTTGTCTAATAATGTAAGTCAGAATGTAACTGCAAGTTAGAACCACAAACAGTAGATGCGAGTCATATACACACAGAACACAAAAGCGGCACAGTTTTAAAGCACGCTAAATGACAGAATACTGCTATATATATGCAGAGGCCACTAGTGTCATATTATCTGAAGAAAGGTTAAACACCTAACACATTTCTCTTGGTGATATTTCCAAAATCAGATTTAGCATTTGGCGAATATTATTTCCAAATTACTTATTTAAATATTCACACATTTTGTGTAATGATATAAATCGGAATGAAACTTCAGGTTAGATCAACAACCAATAAGTGTGAACTCGCAGAAAACAAAGCGGCCCAGTTTTAAATCCCGCTACATAGCAGAATACTGCTTTAAATGTACAGGGTCCCTTAATGTCATTTTATCTAAGATGGAATTAGTTACATAACACAAAAATAGAGATGAATAATCTCCAAAACCAAAAAGCATGTGAGCGGCAGTTTTCAATCCTGCTAGTTAACAAAATACTGCTATATAAGTGCAGAGGCCCCTATTGACATGTTATATATAAAAAGGTTTAGTACATAACACTTTCCACATAGGAATATATCAATAACAAATACATCATTAAGGGAATTTTATTCCCATTCAATATAAGTTCCTTGTATTCATGGAGTTTGAATATTCTTCATTCAACCTCTATCCGATCAGTATGCACTTTTGCTGACCAAAATGAATTGAATTAGAGAAACAAAAAAGCCCCAAGATAGTCGTTGTTATTGTATTGTATCACCCGATCCAGTTTTCACCACATAGATAGTTCCGTTCTTGAGAAAACGCCAATCACTATGCCTTGGGGCAATCAGTATGAATTTTTACATACAAAGCTGATTGAAGTAGAGCAGTTCCTGCTGTTATGTCACCGGATGTAATTTTAGTCACAAAAAACTGTTACCATTTTTAGGAATAAGCCAATGTCGTACCCAGACTCAAAGCACTCTCTTCCCACTGTAAAGGCTTAATAATCCAGTCCAAGGAAATCTACCAAGCCCTTTTACATGAGATGTCAACCAAATACACTTTTGATGGGGGACCGTTAGGTTTCATATATGAATAAAACAAAATCCACGTCAGCAGAACCAGCAGCAAAGAGTCCAATATTAAGTGTTTTATTAACATCCACTTTTCGTTCAAGAAAACTGAACTTCTTCAGACAAACATCAAAAGGTAACAAATGTAAAAAAACTCCTTAAGTACACAATTAACAACACATGGTACGTTTGAATGGACCAACCAACTGGTTAAAACTTGCTGACATCAATGTGTGGGAAAAAGCTGATCTCAAAGCTTCCTAAAGGGCTACTGCATACAAAAGTCACGATGAACCCTTTTTAGAAGAATGTGAGTTTATTAAAGGATTGTTTCTACACAGAGGTTACCCAGACAAGTTTATTCATGACCTGGTTACTGAGGTTCAGACTAAAAGGTATGGTGGTGTTTATAAACCTATTTTACAAAGCAGTTTGTTCACAAGTTGTCCACTAGAACATTCACCTCCAGTTATGCCTGAAGTCTTTGTAGACAACAAGAAAGTAGACACTTCTATTTCTTTCATCACTAATTATAGTGCTGAGATTCACTTAATTAAGGAGGTGTTTGTCAAGAACTGGAGTATTTTCTGGTGTGATGATGCCTTACAAGCCAGGTTTGGTACTTTGCCTAGTTTTATATATAGGAGGGGTGACAACCTCAAACGGATACTAGAAACAAAAAAGGACATTCGTGTTAGAGTAGAGGGCACTTTCAAATGTGAGAGTTGCAACATGTGCAGGCACATTGCCACTGGTTCAAGATTCAAAATTCACTGTTGGTAGAGTCTTCTTCTCTCCATTGTTTGTTTATTTGCTTGCTGCCCTGCCCAGCGTTTAGGTGGGCAAGACCGACATTGAATTTTAATGAAAGAACTTCTATGATTATTAGTATTAGGAAAAAACAAGGGTGCGGCTTTGGCAAATGAATGACCACGCTCAGCATAGTTTCACTTTCAGGGTGTTAGGACAGGTTCCCTTTGACATCAGGAGGGGTCCTTTCCAACTATTATTAGAGCGCCTAGAAGTGATTTGGCAGCTGAAACTCTGTTCATATAGACCCCCAGGTCTCAACGACAGAGTGAGTTTAGCTTGCATTTTGAAACTTAGAAGTATGCAGAGGTAATTTTATCATTATTTTTTATTTTCATTTTTCATTTATGACTTATTATTATTCTTTATGTTTTACTTCTTACTTTTCGTTATCAAATTGGTTCCATTTATTATGTTTCGTTTTTCTTGGTTTTAAACATTTTATGTTTAGACACATTTTCATTGACAATTTTTATTTTATTTTGGTCAGTTGTTTGATTTTAAAACACAATTTGTAAAGATCTGACTTTTGTATGCAATAGCCCTTTAAGAAGCTTTGAGATCAGCTTTTTCCCACACATTGATGTCAGCGAGTTTTAACCAGTTGGCTGGTCCATTCAAATGTACCATGTGTTGTTAATTGTGTACTTAAGGAGTTTTTTTACATTTGTTACCTTTTGATGTTTGTCTGAAGAAGTTCAGTTTTCTTGAACGAAAAGTGGATGTTAATAAAACACTTAATATTGGACTCTTTGCTGCTGGTTCTGCTGATGTGGATTTTGTTTTATTCATCTTAGTTTGTTTCAACTTTTGTTGGTTCAGGTTTCATATATGCACATATCTTAATAAAATAATCCAAAAGTGCACCACAAGCTGCCTGTCTAGTTTCCGCCTGTTATTTATTACTGTGGTTAAGTCAAATAATAGCTGCTATTAAGTGCAGCCAAAGTACTTACAGGCATATTGAAGAGCCATGATGAGTAGACAGAGACAAAGCCACTGCGCTGAAAAGGTACAGCCCATCCCAATTGCAAATATATTATAGTCCCGATAAAAAAATAGCTGAATACCAGGCCGGTCACCAATTTACTCGTATCCAGCATGTGTAGCAACGCTGTAATTATAACTGACTGAAAACTGATTTGATCTAAATCCCAGAACACTGAAACACATTTAAGTGAAAATGATACATACATAAAATGTACCAACAAAAGCTTTTTTTTTTTGGATGGGACACCCCACATGCCCCCTTCATTCCCCAGCTTAAATATACTAACTCCACAGACATACAACCATGAAGAAAACAGAATACTCATGACACTCCAAATCATTCCTGGTGCAGATATACAAACTTCTATACATGGAGGTATAACTTAATGGGCATTAGTAAAGAACTCTTAATTAATAATTTGCATTATAGTTCCTATCTTCCAAAACCAAACCAGCAGTCATTTTCTACAAGTTAACATAATTTTAGATCAAATGAGATTCAATCATTTTTGGTTTAGCTCAAATGAGTTTGAGATCAAATGGACCACTGTTTTTCTTTCTAGATCAAATGAACTGTAGATTAAATGAACTGTAAACATACACACCCAAACACATACACACACACACACACACACATATATATACCTATATATATATATATATATATATATATATATATATATATATATATATATATATATATATATATATATATGCGCAAGAAAATGCGATGTAAGGCGAAACAATGAAGCCACGGAGAGAGATTCAAACCAACAAGTTTATTCTGCTATAACATTAATGTTGACACAATTTGTTGTCTAGCTACCTAGAACTGGTGAACAAGCTTACTGATGGATTTGATTAAACATATGTAAAGCCCATTTCTACATTTGGAATTTGTGAAAACTTTTATTCTAGACAAGCCATATTTAAGAGTGCTTGGGCTTTTTTCATGTCAGAAATCTACAACATTTTCCCCATGTTGTTTCATACTAAAAGTATTGCACGCCCAGATCTGATGAAGTAACTTTAAACAAAAACGTATTGTGACAACAAATTGTGTCAACGTTAATGTTATAGCAGAATAAACTTGTTGGTTTGAATCTCCCTCTGTGGTTTCATTGTTTCACCTTACATCGCATTTTCTTGCATTTACTGGTGTCGTTGTGCTTTGGTGATCACTTCTGTTTTTTTATATATATCTATATCTATATATATCTATCTATATATATCTATCTATATATATATATATATATATATATATATATATATATATATATATATATATATTGACTTTATATGCTCAAAATCCTGAAATACTGAATTTCAGAATCTCGAGCCCATAAAGTGGAAGACCTGAAACACCGAACTCTCAGAAGTGCAAAATTCAAAATCACAACTTCTATCCAACACACACACCACACACATACACACACCTTCCTCCCCACAAACAAACACACAGCCCAATCCTAACTCCAAGTAGGGGGAAAAACACCCCTGTGCCCCCCACACCCCCACACTTAAATATACCAACTAACTTAATGACATTAAGGGACCCTGTACATTTACACCAACACACACAACACCACCACACAAGCTACATCCCACTCGCACACACCACAGTAACAAAACACACTAACAGATACTACAGTCCCTACCCAAAACCCTTAAAACATAAACACTTACTTGAATCCATGAACACAGCGCAACACCAGAACCGCTAATTCAACATCTCTGAAATGCGAGCTTATGAATTTTGTGCTTCTGAGTGTTCTGTGTTTTAGGTTTTCCACTTTGTGTGCTCGAGGTTCTGAAATTCAATATTTCAGGATTTAGAGCATATAAAGTGAATCCATATATATATATATATATATATATATGTAGTATTAAAACAACTGTGATTGTAGCGATAAATGCTATACTCAATAACAAAAGTAAAATAACACAAGTAAAGAGTAGAACAAAGGCATGTTCCAGGGTTCAGTATAAAAAAAACTTTAATTCTGTATAAAACAAATCAAAAAGACAAGTGCTTTCACAATGTATGCATTGCTTCTTTAGATCATTCCAAATTCAAACCAACACCCTATACTTAAATGCTCAAACCATAACCAGTAAACCTATCACAGTCACAATTACATCAAGCAATTAAGTAACTGGCAGTTATCTAATCTGTATACTCATTCTTTTTCTTCTCCTTTCGGCTGCTCCCATTAGGGGTTGCCACAAAGGATCATCTGTTTGCATTTCTTCCGGTCCTCTGCATCTTGCTCTGTCACACCAACCACCTGCATGTCCTCTCTCACCACATCCATAAACCTGATCTTAGGCCTTCTTCTTTTCCTCTTACCTGGCAGCTCCATCCTTAGCATCTTTCTCCCAGTATACCCAGAATCTCTCCTCAGCACATATCCAAACCAACAGAATCTCACCTCTCTGGCTTTGTCTCCAAACTGTCCAACCTGAGCTAACCCTTTAATATACTCATTCTAATCTTGTCCATCCTTGTTACACCCAGTGCAAATCTTAACATCTTTAACTCTGCCACCTCCAGCTCTAACGCCTGCCTTTCTGTCAGAGCTGCCTTCTCCAACCCATATAACATAGCTGGTCTCACTACCATCTTGTAATCCTTTCCTTTCACTCTTTCTGGTACCCGTCTGTCACAAATCACTCCTGACACTCTTCTCCACCCACTCCACCCTGCTTGCACTCTCTTCTTCATCTCTCTTCCACACTCACCATTACTCTGCACTGTTGAGTCCAAGTTTTTAAACTTAACCACCTTCACCAATTCTACTTACTGCATCCTCACCATTCCTCTGTCCTCCGTCTCATTCACACACATATATTCTGCATTAGTCCTGCTGACCTTCATTCCTCTCCTCTCTAGATCATATCTCCACCTCTTCAGGGTCTCCTCAATCTGTTCCCTCTTCTTACTACAAATCACAATGTCATCCACAAACATCATAGTCCATGGGGACTCCTGTCTGATCTTGTCTGTCAACCTTTCCATCACCACTGCAAATAAGATAGGGCTGAGAGCTGATCCTTGATGTAATCCCACCTCTACCTTCAACACATCCCTCACTCCTACCCAGAAAAAAAGAAATTTGATAGAGATTTTGGGGATTTTAAGAACAGACATGTATTTGCTTGGCCGAGAATGATGCATCAGGTTATGACAGTTCACTTACTCCTTCTATATCTGAGGTTCAACTGATTCATGAACAAACATGTAAAAATTCTAAACCTAATGCTGCCATTGCCACTCGCCTTGACATTATTGAATCTGAACAATCTTTACTGAATAACAAAAGTACCTATGATTGTATATTACATACAGCTCAGGCAGATCATGACGTAACAAGAAAAACTGGTTCCGGCAATGCTTCCTCTGTTAAGCAGGTTTTTCGCAGTTTTCCTTTACCTATCAGTTGGGAACCAATAATGGTCAGCAGTCATTCACACAGCTGAGGCAGAGTGAAATGGAAAATTCAGATGGAGTTGGACAACAATCAAACTCTGAAGAAAATGTAGCCACAAAATCAGGTTCCTTGATAAGGAACATCTCTTCAAAGGTTCTCTCTACCGATGATGATAACGTCAGGGGACATGATGCCAGGGGACGTCTATGGGCTAGGCTTGTAAAGGCTCCAGGGCCATTAGCCTAGTACACACCTATGAACCTATGTATTGGTGTTGGAAAAAGGATTAGTGTTTACTCCAGCTCAGAGGGCTAATTTGACTGATACCATTGTAGATTTGAAACTATTTCTGAGAAATGTTACCTTGAAAGATTTATATATTAATACAGAGGATACAAATGCTAGGCAAGTATTTAGAAAACACAGCTTTCTCCCCTGTTATTCCCCTTTGCTTGAGACATTTGGAGAATTGTGTGTGAAAGATTTTCATGATTTATTTGAACACAAATGACATGGGAAAATGTTTAATAATTTTACCAGTGAAGAAAGGGCTGCTTTACACTCTCTGGAGAATGATCCTAATATAGTTATCAGACCTCATAAATCAATAAAAATGAAGACAGACCAAATAAACACAAAATTGCCAGGCACTCAACATATATTCCTCTTATAGCTACCACACAGATGGTACAATTCAGTTAAAAAGATACTTTAATATGAGTGCTTTCATTTTATAACAACATAAAACTTATTCAGAAACAGCTACTATACAATGAAAACTCACTTAAATACTCTAATAAAAAAGCATGTGATTCAGTCAATTAAGCAAACCATGGGAATCATGTATACAAGACTGTACCTTAACTTTTTTGCTAAAAACCTTATGATACATTCTTTTTTCTTTTTCATAAAATACATCCAAAAAAATCCTAAAATTATGATAATGACATGGTACTCCCTATCATCACTAATAGATATGTATAAACACAATCAAAGATTACATATATTAAGCTTACTAAAATCTTATTTACAAAATACTACACAATAAAAAACACACAATAATCCTACACTAAATTATTTAGTATGTGCCCATATACAGTCCTGAAAAGATTTTTTTTAAAACATATTATATTATCAAAAAAAACTATGTATTTTTTACCTACAAAGGGATTTAAATTTTAACAATGGGGCTCTAGTTATACTATCACTTAGCCCTGGCCATTTATTTGAGTTTAACATAAGTTGCCATACCAACTCCTGTTTTTCCAAAATGGTGGCCCAAGGTTCACCTCGTATCATAAGTTTTTTAGTGAAAGAGTTAAGGTTCCGTTTTGTATACATTATTCACATGATTTGCTTAATTAACTGAATCACATGATTTTTTATTAGAATATTTAAGTGAGATTTCACTCCATGGTAGTTGCATCTGAAGAAGTTTTATGTTGTTATAAAATGAAAATGCTCATATTAAAGTAACTTTTTAATTGAGTTATACTGTCTGTGTGGTGGTTATAAGAGGAATATACTTTGGGTGCCTGCCTATTTTGTTTTTATATAGTTATCAGATGGTTGGAGACAGTAGCATTGACAAAAGGGCAGGAGTCAGAGCTTGATGTGGCAGAGTTGAAGATGTTAAGATTTGCACTGGGTGTGACGAGGATGGACAGGATTAGGAATAAGTATATTAGAGGGTCAGTCCAGGTTGAAAGGTTTGGAGACAAAGCCAGAGAGGCAAGATTACGTTGGTTTGGACATGTGCTGAGGAGGGATGCAGACTATATTGGGAAAAAGATGCTAAGGATGAAGTTGCCAGGTAACAGGAAAAGACGGAGTCCTAAGATAAGGTTTATGGATGTGGTGAGAGAGGACATGCAGGTGGTTGGTGTGACAGAGCAAGATGCAGAGGACAGGAAGAAATAGAAACAGTTGATCTGCTGTGGTGATCCCTAACGGGAGCAGCCGAAAGATGAAGAAGAAGAAGAAGATCAGATCTGCTGATGGGAGGGGGGGGGTCCTACCATTTTAATGGATAGGGGTAATTATTTTGAAACCATGAAACTCATGTTGAATGATGTTCATACATATACACCAGTTGAGGATAGTGATATTGAAAGAATGAAGGATAGAATTTTATGTGTCCTTAATGACTGAGTTTTAAGTAGGTTGATTACTCTAGATTTATGCAACTACATGAAAGTTGATCAGCCTCTGGTATCCATTATTCAGGGGTTACCAGAAATACACAAGGATGCATATAGACCACTTTTCCGCCCTATTGTTGTTGGTAGGAGTACAGAACCTTTCTCAGTGTTTGTAGAAAAGCACTTAACATTCCATTCTGGATAAGAATATCATTATTGTGAAGGACACTCATTATTTTTTACATGATATGTATAATTTTACAATACAATTTCCCATTGATATTCCTTATATTTTAGTAACAATGGATTTTCAGTCTTTATTCACTAAGATACCTAACCACTATGGCATTGAGGCCATTAACTGTTATTTAATTGAATTCAGTGAATATACTGTCAGCTTTATTGATCTGTTATGCTTGTTTATGGAAATTATACTTGAGAATAATGTTTTTTGTGTTTAATGGAAGTTATTGTCTTTCAAATTATGGCATAGATAGGGGTACTTCCAGTGCCAATAGTTACACCAGCATTGTTATGGCACACTGGGAAGACAAGTATATAATGAAAAGTCAGCAGTTGGATGAACCAGCACCCTGGATAGAAGTCTGTGCTCTAACATTTCTTCTTTAGTGTGATGAGGCTGTCTGCCTGTCTTCACATAAATTCACCCATCTGGGTGTGATAATTATGCAAATTAGGGCACAACTTTATTGTTTCTAAATCACTCAATTTGTATGATAAGCACACCTGGTAACCATCATACAGATTTCTACTTGATGCCAACAAACACCCCTGGGTCACAGCGGGCAACACTGTGCACATGTGGTCAGCCTATGACTTTAGGGGTAACGGAACTGTAATGCCATATTTAACCATTTACAGATGGAGTCCCTGTAGAGCATGCACTCTCAGCAGCACACACAGGGATGGAGGAATGGCATGTTTTACACTTTAAGGTGCCAGTGGAACCATAATAATACAGTACTTATATTTTCTGAATCTATCATCCATTGTGCAAACAAGGTACCCGTCAATGTCTGCTGTAGGGTGCAGATAGGACATGCAAAAACTGTTTTGGGCACCTATTCTCTGCCATTTCTTCCTGTGATTCTTCAAGAGGAGATGCACTATGGCTGGAGAAGGAGAGGATAGTGCTCCTTTTAGAGCACAGTAGTGGTGTAAGGAGGAGGAGTCAAAAAACTTTCTGGACATCCTAGTCAGGGGCTCCCACAGGAGGGCTATACCAGGCCTCAGTATAAGACTGAAGCCTGGAATAGTGTTGGCAAGTCTATCTCCTATGCTGCTAGCATCCTACGTACAGGAGAACAAGTGATGTCACCATTACATTGACATGAAATGCTACAATTCTGACCTCCAATGCAGATGGGTGGATGAAGTTAAACAGTAGTCATCACCTCTGTACTGAAAGTATAACTTATTTTACTCGATCAAATAACCTGCCACTACATGCCATCCATGCATTTCACACTGAGCCCTTTTTATGTGAACAACCTCTGAAGCGATTGCAAAGAAACTGCACAGAAGCAGATAGAAGTGCCTAAGAGATCACTGGGGTGAGCCTACATGCTTCATAATGTTTTTTAATACTAACAGTAGTAGGGATTAACAAAGGAATATAAAATTTTGATGCACCAGTAACACACCTGTCAGCACTGGCATAATTCACAGGTAGTAGTATGTCTGTGCAATGTTAGAAGTGGGTTTGTCCATGTCTCCTCCTGTTTAGGTGGACAAGTAAATTATGGTATTAAAGCTTTGCTCTGCATTGTGGGGATGACTGAAGATGCAGTTCCCTCCCCTGCCCCACAGTTGGGTTGCCATGAAAAATCTTCATTAACCCCCCCCTTTCACATTTTATACATTGGGTTAGGGGTCATGTCAGTTGTTGCCATCTCTCTCTATTCAATTCCACTCTCCTGCCTTCTTTGACACTCATGACTGACGGTCGTAGATCTTATCTCACACAGCCATCCACCTCTGCTGGATGCCCTTGTTTCCTCTTGCCTTCTTCCTGTCTGTCCCAAATCTTCTTCACCAGATTTTCTTATTTTCTGTACATATTCCTGAACCATCGTAATCTGCTCTCTTTGACCTTTACTTCAATTGGATCTACTTTGGCTTCTGCTCTTATGCCCTCATTTCTTGGTCTGTCCCACAGTGGGCATCCTACCACCCATCTCAGAAACTTCATCTCATTCACCTCAAGCTTCCTCCACTGCTGTGTCTTCACTGCCCAGGTTTCTGTACCCTACAGTAGTACTAGTCACCCCACTGTTTTGTACATCTTTCTTTTCAGCTTTATTGGCATTCTTCTGTCATATACTATACCTGGCACTCTGTGCCAGCTGGCTGCACCCCTTCTGATTCTAGCTTTGACCTGCTCAGTCAGACTTCTCTTCTTCTTAGCCACCACTCACAGGTACTTGAAGCCGTTAACCTGATCCCCTATTTTCTCTTCTATCTCATTTCTTAGTTCATTTGTTTACTCCATTTGCTGCCATTACAGCTGTCTTAGCTTTACTCTGTTTCATCGCATGTATCTTCAGTTTTGCATTCCATCCCCCTATCTTTGCTGAAGTTCTTGTTTAGAGTTTGCCTGTAATGCCACATTGTCTGCATATAACAACTTTGTCGACCTGTCCTGTCCAACCTATTTGCTAATGTAGTCCATCACCAGTATGAAGAGTAGTAGGTTCAGAGCTGAACCCTGATAAACACTCACTCACTCTAGGAACCCCTCTATGAGACCTAACACTGTCTGTACTTGAGTTATTGGGTCCTTGTACATAGCGTGCACTAATTCTACCAATGTTTCTGGGATTTCAAACCAGCACAGGACTATCAAAATCAGCTTTGTTGGTACATAGTCATATGCTTTCTCCAAGTCTAGGAGTATCCTAGTGGGCCAGTTGTGATGCATCCTGATCAGAATCCAAACTGCTCATCTCCCATCTTGCTTTCTACTACTCTGCGTATTCGTTTATGAATCACCTTCTGCAGTACATTCATGCAATTTGACAGGAGCTTGATACCTCTGTACTGCCCACACTTGTGAATGTCCCCTAGGTTCTAGAACATGGGCACTATTATGCTTATTCTTCAGTCGTCTGAGATATGCCTTTCTCTCCATGCTCTATGTGTACCCTCAGGATCCATTTCTCCCCTATATCACCCAGCATCTTTATCATATCTGCTGTGACCTCAGCTGGGCCTGCTGCTTTCCCTAACTTCTTTTTCGTTAGAGATGTTATTACTTCCTCTATGGTAGGCTTCTCATTTTCTCTCATTGTAGGCAATGTCTGGGTCAGTACAGCTTCTGTGGGGTTTTCTTCATTCAGAAGCTGCTGAAATTATTATTTCCATCTGCCTTTGATGTCCTGTGGACTTGTGAGCATGTTGTTGCTGGCATCCCTTCTGAAGTGTGTCTGACTATGTTCTTTATCTTTCTGTCTTTGCCCTGCAACCTGATATAGTTTCTTTGTTTCATCTACTGGGTCACTTTCCAGAAGCTGGTAGGGTGCCACTGATGCCTTTTTCTTTCCTATTGCAACTCCTTTCTTAGGCTCTTCATTAGCCATCCAGTTTTCCTTCCTAGCCTGTTCCATCTTTTCCATCTCCCACTTTTTCCTTCACATCTTCTTTCTTTTGATGACTTCCTGGACTTCTGCATTCTACCATCAGCTTTCCTTATGTGCCTTATTTCATATGGTCATAGATTCATAGGTGATTATTAAGCTAATGGCAAAAGAGCCTTTACAAGCCTAGCCAATAACATTCAGGATATGAAATTATTATATCTTAGTTCCCCAGATACGGGATGGGTAGTATCAGGGCAGTTGGGTCTTTAGGTGTTGGCACCCTGAGTCATTTTACAGATTGCCTCTTTCCATAAGGGACAACGGCAGTGCTCCAGAAGTGAATTTATGGTTCCCCATCCATTTATCCAAATTCTTTTTAAAGACAGTGAAGGATGGGCAAGATGATGGGAAGTTTATTCCTTAGATGAGGTAGCCTTTGGGATATGAATCTGTCTGTCCAGCAAGTTCTGTTAGTCAAAAATAAGGTTCAGAACCATGGAATGCGTAACCCTCATATAATTTTTCTTGCAAACATGTAACATTTTCATCAGAACTGGATCAAAGAATGCCTTGTAGGTTAGGCATAAGTCACTTTTCAATAAACAATACGAGATGGAGTAAAGAGATAGGCCTTTAATCAGTCTGCATAAGAAATATGTCTTACACTTTGTATTTTTTTAATAAGAAATCTCTGGGGCTGCTCCAGTTGGTGTATGTGCCTGGTTAGGTACATGCAGAATGGAGCATTGTGTCCAGTTATGGGCCTGATGAAAGCAGAGTACAATCCTTTGAATTTGATGCCGTGCCTTTACTCATAAGTGGAGTTACACAGAAGGAATTCCTCACTGCCATAGCTACTTGGTGGTCAAGGTTTAGGTTGCTATGTGTCTGTGTTCCTAGGCCCATCACCACTAGGTCAACTTTTAGGGGTGTAATATCAATATTATAATTTTCAGGGATATATGTTTTACAGAAGGGTACTATTATGTATTTTTTAATATTTAGTCTTAGACTATGGTTTTGTCACCAGCTGTTTTCATTTTTAGACCTGGCTTTAGGATGTGAACATCATTTGAGGATTCATTGATTGCTCCCAGAAAACTTCATGAACCAGAAGCCCCCAACAATTGCCTTCACTTCAGAGCAGTATATACCAACCAGGAGGGACCCAGCACTGTGCTCTCTGAGACACCACTAGTAACAGGTTTCTTACTGGATGTTCTCCTTTTCTTAACCAATCCAGCAGAACCACTCATGCTAACACATACCTAGTACCTTTCCTACTATATGGCACAGATATCATTACCAATCTCCAGATCTCCCTCTTATCTAAACTTTAAGCCTGATACAATAAAATTGCAACATTTGCCACATTCTCTCCTTATTCTACTCACCACTGCACCTTTCTCCAATTATTAAGATGGCTAGAGCTACCTCAATGTCTCACCTTCATACAGCTCTTAACAGCCCACAGCTTTATACATAAACCCACTGCCTGCCCTGCTCTAACCTCCATTCTTTCTAGCTACCTTCCCACTAGATCTCAAAGGTCCAAAGGCAAGCAACTTCTATTATTTGATAAGCCCAATAAAAAATGCTGGAAAATGCCTCTACTCTCATTACATTGCCAAAGCCTAGAATGGTCTTCCATCAAATATTAGAAAAAACTCCAACCTTCTCTGATTTAAATATGCACTGAAAGAAGTCTTAAGCAAAGCATGGATCTGTTCCTGCTCTACATCCACTTAATACTATATCCCTTCCACCTTAATTACCTTTTACAACAACCTTTGCATCTTTACCTCTTCATCAACTTCTGCTCCTGAATATACTTTCACTGCATTATCTCCCTCCTACTTTTGTTTTCATTTATACATACATATCAACTATGTCTCTGTTACCCTTTCACACCTCTCCTCTCTTCCCGCATCAGCTACTCTTACTGCATATACCATTTCCCTTCTTCGCACTTTACTCCTATGTGTTCTCTGTCCTCCCTTTTTCCTATTCAAATAATTAATCAAGATTGTAATACAATTCCTTCCTGTTACCTTGTAAATATCTGACATATCTCTTCCATTGCAGATTCTGACATGCATATTTTTAGTTATATAAGAATTCTATTGTAATATATTATTAATTACCATGTACCTTGGAGCTTTTCTCCCTGGGCCTCTGCTGAAAATGGGATCCAAGGACCCCAGTCAGACTTTCCCGGTAAACAAAATGTCAAATAAAAAATTAACTGATTTACACTTGCCATTTGCCTTGGTGACCCTCTCAAGAAGTCTACCAGGTTAAGTAGGCATGGTCTCCCCTTAATGTGTCCAGTGTCTGTATGTTACCATTTCCATGAAAATTCATTCCATGGTTTTGCATATTAAGCTTGTCCTACTGATATTTCTGTAATTCCTTGAGTCAGTTGATGGTCTGCACTTTTGGTGGGGAATGACTGCTGTGGCCCTCCATTCACTTGGAACCTAGTCTGTTTCAAGGCTGTAGTTGAAAAGTGCCCAAGTGTTATGTTTTAAACTGTTCAGTAGGCAACTGAGGATGTTGTCAGGACCCATGGAGGTGGTGCTCTTGGCTTTAGTGAGTGCAGCCAGCACGTGGTCCCTGATAATAACTAGGGGAAGTATATTGGAGGTGCTTTTAACTTGTGGAGCTGGGGAGGAGTGGGGGTGAAATTTGAGTTGAATTTCTCAGCCAGCAGATTTGCAATGTCACCCTGATTGAGGAAGATGGTATCGTCCACCACCAGTTTAGCACACTGCTGTGTATTACTTTTAAAGTTTCAGCCATAGCTGAAGAAGGCCTTGTGTTGTCCTTAGCCTGCAAGGTACCATAACCTCATAGCTGGCCTTGCTGGACTTAATTAGACCTCTTCATTTCTTGATTAGTTGCATAAAAGAGCACCGATCTTTAAGTGAGTTGCTTTTTTCTGATTTTAGTCATGAGTTTTCTTCTTTTATTATAAACACTGTTTAGGTGAGGATTCCACCAGTGGGTTATATTTTTAGTGTTTGTTTTCAGTTTACTTCTGGTAGGTACAGCAGCTTCTATGCAGCCATTCACATGTTTGTATAGGGACATTGTGAATAATTCTGCAAGTTAGCTGTAGTCTTGGGGCTAAGATGAGCCTTGAATTTTAACAGAATGTCAGTTAATAGGATGTTGTTTGAATTAGAATAGTCCCTAACTGTTACTGGTTTAGCTGAGTTTTCCAGGTTGATTTTTACTTCAAAGGAGACAGCTTTGTGGTGCAACCTCACTAGTGAGGACTTGACATGGGGTGGGGTGCAATGGTCTCTCATGTTGGTGAGTACCAGATCCTGTATATTTGATCCTCTGGTTGGAACATGCATCTGCTCAAGGCGTTTGTGATGGTAAAGTCTAGGAAACGTTGAGTCTGTGAGTATGAGGCAGTGTAAGTTTCCTAATCTACAGAGACGTAGTAAAATCACCCATTAATGGGGTGTTTGAGTGGATGGTGAGCACCTCTAACAGATTTAGGTAAGAGTCATGGGAATCTAAGGGCATAGATGGTGACCTGTAGCTAGCCAAGGTATGGTGAGGAACCCTATCTATGGTGACTTGAACATGGATGAGCTCTGTTTAATCAACCTAGAGGTATATTTGTTGGTAATGTAGATCACCACCCCTCCACCTTTGGCCCCAGTCTGTGCTGTTGTTGGTCTAAATGTGTGGAAGGTGCTGTAATCTTGCACTACCAGAGTACTTTGTATGGCTTTAAATATTATTCATGGCACAGGTCTTTACATTCTTCAGAGTGAGGAGGGATTTGTAGAGGCTTCTAGCATTGAGTAGCAGAAACTCAAGGTTGCTTGGGGATTTTTTTTCACTATTTTGCTAGTTTGTTTTTTTGGCATTGCCAAAAAAAGGCTATAAGGAGTGGATAAAATTGTATCCAATATCCAAAAGCCTAGGAGGCAGGCACAGCCCATCCTTGGCAAGGCAAAGGGGTCCTCTGACTATGTCCTCCCATGTTGACAGATGTTGAATCCCCTGAAGTGTCACAGGAAATAAGCCAGTTATTAAAATCAATCATTTTATGTTCATACTGTGGTATCATCTTTGGTGAAGGTCAAATTCTGCTCAGTGCAAGGCTTGTACCTATATGTGACATATATTCTAAGAGATCCATTATGTCTTTTTTCATATACTCCAGTGAGGAATGTCTCAGATCAATTACACCCACGTGGACTATGATAGAATCATATTGGTATGTGCTGTGCAGTGACTTGAGTGTGTGCATTGTTTTATGACTCCTAGCTCCAGATAGGTAACTCACTGTTATCCTCTCCTTGTCTAATCTGGTGAGTGTGGCATTTGTCTGTCACACAATGGAGTCTCCCATGACAACAGTAATAGGTAAGTTATATGAATGCCATATGAGCTTTGTTCTTGGGGAACCATTGGTTGTAGGCTTATGCGAGATGCTTGGTGCTGCTTTTAGTGTGTGTTTTAGTGATTGCTGAGGAGCAATGTCACTGTAAGGTGGCTTTGGAGATCTTTGAGATTTGGGAAGGTTTCTTTTAAGTGTCACAGCATAAGACAATCTGTGTGAATGTAGAGAGCAGTGTCTATGAGGGATGTAGTGTGGGTATTCCTGACAACCTAATTTGTATGCAAGACTTTTGCTTCCAAGGAAGTTGTGTATTTACGTCTCTCACAAACCATGTTATTTTCTTTAATGATTAACTGGCTGTCTGGGAACATTAGACAATTGCTACATTGCCTTAGGATGTCCAAATCTACCAAGCTGACCACAGAGACATTTGAAAATTGCATATCCATGTTGTCTGGTTTTGTAAGAGGGTAGGCTGTTTAGGGCTAAGGACTGGGTTTTAACAGGGGACTTCTAGGGTAGTTTCTGGGTAAGGTCAAGTTGTTATATAATGCTAGGATATGGTAGAGCTATTTGATGCACAAGCTGGCTGCTTTAAGTTCAATTGTGTAAAATTCCCCACTATTTAACAGATTTCAGACCTAATCCTAACTTTATGGGGAAAATTTACTATCTAATCATTTGCTACTGTACTGGGTACTGATAACCTCTACTCAGTGGGCAGCTCTGTGCAACCTCTTTTGATTTGTAGCAAAAAAAAGAAATTAAAACAGATTCCTCTGCCCTCTAGCTAACAGACAACCACAATTTGAGCTCTCTGGATTGATTCCCAACTCAGAGAGATCAGATAATCACCTTTTCCCATAAGATGGATTATCCTGGAATTTCTTAATGTAAAAGCATTTCAAAAGTAGCTCTCAAGTGCAGATTAAATAATAAACAACAAACAGATACCAAGCAACTAAGTATCTGGATGATTCAACCATCTGCAAGGCAATTTGGAGGTAAATAGAACTAGAAAAGCAAACAAACAGATAAATATCTACTTTTGCTTCAAAATTAAATAACTGCTTTGAAAATGCTCAAAAATAGTAGTGATGAATGTAAAAAACAAGTACAAGTGCAGTAAATCAAGAAAATATTCATATCTTGGCTTGGATATCTATGATGCAGTTGAAACACTTGAGAAAAGTGTTGCAGCATTCACTATAAGTGAACACAGAGCCTTTATAGCAGAAAAAAAGCTTAAAAACTGACTCCAATGCCCTCTAGCCAAGAAAAAACACACTTGAGCTCCCTGGAGGCATTCCTAACTTTGAGAGACCAGGTAAACACCTTCTGCCACAAGGTGGATTATCCTGGAATTTCTTAATGTTAAAGCACAGCAAAAGCTGCTCTCAAGTGCAGAGTAAACAACACATGACTACCAAACAAGTAAGTCCCTAAATAATTTGCCCTTCTACAAGGTGATTTGGAGGCAAATAGAACTGGAAAGCCAATCTTCTTCTTCTTCTTCTTTTGGCTTTTCCCGGTTAGGGGTCACCACAGCGGATCACCTTGTCCGCACATTGAATGGCAGTGGAGTTTTACAGTGTCGAGTTGCCAGCCCGGCACCCAACCTTCCACAGAAGGCACACTCACACACACACCTAGGGCCGATTTAGAGTGTCCAATCCACCTGCAGCATGTCTTTGGGATGAAACCGGAGCACCCGGAGGAAACCCACGCAACCACAGGGAGGACATGCAGACTCCGCACAGAAGGCACCCCAGCCGAGGATCGAACCGGAGAACCTCTTGCTGTGAGGCGGCAATGCTAACCACTGCACCATCGTGGCCGCCCAGAACTGGAAAGCCAATAAAAAGAGAAATTACAATTTTGCCACAGAATTAAATAAATGCTTTAAATTTTTCAAAAACAGTAGTGATCACTATATAAAGCAAGTACAAATATAGTAAATCAAGAAAATATTATCTTAGCTTGGATGGCTTTGGACGCAGTTGATACACTTGAAAAGCAATGCAGAGATCTCAGTGTTGGAGGAAGTATTTTAAGTATGAATATAAATAAAGTTATATAAGTATTTAAAAATAACTACATTATTGCACACACAAAACACACACACAGACAAAACACACACACACACACACACACACACACACACACACACACACACACACACACACACACACACACACACACACACACACACACACACACACACACACATGCACACACAACTATGGACAACTCAGATGTCTGAGTGTGATAAAATAAATGATTTATTATATAATTAATAGCCAGAAAAATGTCTTTTAGGCTCTAGCTGGTAAACATAGTCAAAGCCATTTCACTTTGTTCAATTCAATTCAACTTTGCTGTCATATGTACTAGAGACAGCATCACAAAGAACAATTAAATTGTTATTCTGCAAATCCTCCAGCAACATATAAAACCATGGCAATTAAAAAGATGAAGTAATCTAAGACAACAGGCAATAATATAAATACCAGTGCATGCAATAACATATATACACACACACACACACACACACACACACACACACACACACACACACACACACACACACACACACACGAGCGTGCACATGGGAACACACGCACACATGCACATACGTACACACACACACACACACACACACACACACACACACACGTGCACATGGGCACACGCACACATGCACATACGTACACACACACACACACACACACACACACACACACACACACACACACACACACACACACACACACAAGCCCTTGTAATTGTTGCTGAAGTTATTTGATTTAGTTCTGTTTTCTTTTTTTCCACTTGCTAGCAAAAACTTTCTATAGGCAGTGTCAAGTGAAAGGAAAGAAAATTATGGATCCTTGTAACTGCTGCTGCAGTTACTTGCATTAGTTTTTTTTTTTATTTTTACTTATTTTTATTCCTCCTCACTGTCTATAATTTTTTAAAAGCTGTGGTTAGTGAGAAGAAAGGAATGGCATACCTGGTGAAACATTTGTTTATCTCTGCACATGGATTTTATGCTGGGAAAGGTGCGCTCTTTTTTAACATGCTCTCTGTCTGTACATTACTTATTCCCTTTGGAATGTGGAGTGTCCATTGGGGAATGTTGATTATTTAACCCATTTTATAGATACATTTTAACACTTTATCTATTAGCTACCAGGTCATAGCCAAGGTGGGGCAAAGGTGTAGTGACCCCAGATGCAAGGTATCAGGGGCCGTGATCTTCAGATGCCAATTGTGCTGTACTGCAGCACTGGCATTCATAAGTAAATGCTGGTATTGTACTTATGGTGAGAGCTCAAGTGCTTCAGTGCTTTTTCTGTGGTATTATGTTGTGCCAACCTGCTTGTTACATTTGTGGCAAGCTATAACTGTATTCAAAAGAGATGCAGGTCATTTTTAGCAGGGTTCTCAGCTTGTACAGTACTTTTTTTGGTCACTAGCTTTGAGTTAGGATGCCAGATTGGGAGACTGCGCAGGATGCCAAAATAGCTGATTATTGTCCTGCTACCTACTAATGCCTATTTTTAACATTATGTCGTGGCCTCTTTGTCTTTACTCCTCATCTCTTTTACTTGCAAACATGTAACCTGTCACAGCATATCTCCAAATCTTGTCTACTACTTTGTACTTGCATGTTTTTATCTGCTTTGCCACTTGAATGACCAGTTATGCTATTTGTCTTTTAGTCTGCATTGTCGTCGTTCTCTGATGCATTGGCCAGTTCCATCTCTCCAGTAGCAGGACAAAGCAATGTATATATAGTCTGCTGTAGACCTCTGCAGTAGCTTATAATACATAGGCAAATAGAATTTAAGCAGTATTTAAGATTTGCAATGGAAAATCCAGTTTCCTTTTCACTGAAAAACTCACATATGTACATAAAACTGCTTTGGCATTAAGCAATTATTTGCCATTTACTGTACATCTTGTCTGCATACCCCACCATGTTTTAACAAAAAACATTCTATAAAAATCGTGTGTAAATGTCTTTTGAGGAATTTAACAATTTATGTTCATCAGCTGAACTGACTGTATTCTTATATTTTGCAGTGCTATGTATTCATTTATTCACTACTAAGCATTTCCCCATAGCTCCCTCTGCAAATGGGCTCTGCCCAGAAGCAAAACAGGCTAATATATAAATATATACACAAAGACTAAATCTTAGGTTTTTATGCAGTGTTGCTGCTGATTTTGACTTTATCCAAAAGATGAAAACCATGCAGTTTCTGATCTATAGCAGTATGAAAGCATCATTCTATACTGCCAGCTAAAGTGCTAATTGGGAAATAATAAAGTGCCGATTGAGGAATAATAGTCATCATAATTTCTAGAATGTGGAAAAGTATCTTGAAATAAAAATGAATGTATCACTCAAAAGAATGTCATAAATTCTATACTTGTGAAACATGTAAATGGTAATTTAAGAATAAAAGCAGACCTTTCCCTCATTTAGTTTTACTGCCACAATGCATTTCCTAAAACTTATCTGCTTCTTTCCATAAGTAGTTCCATCAGTCAAACTCCACTTCTGAGTCACAGTATCTCTGTCTCTTTCTCCAAGCTAGAGCCATCTTTACTTTCACAGCTTTACTCATTATATAACAAATCACTGTAGCAGCTTTCCAGATCCACATTTTATTTACTTTGGCACTCTCTCACTTTATGGCTGCTGTAAATCATCTTAAATCTACGCAGACCATATAGTCTGATTCAGAGTTATTACATCCTTCTGAAGAAACTTCTTCTGTGATTTGTAAGTGACATAGGCTGCCGTTTTGATTTATTTCAGTAAAACAGTGGCAAAGGTTAATTTTAGATCTCCAAAAGATAAGTGGGACAGAAGACATGAAAGGTGCAAGTGAATCAGATCAAAACTACTGCATTTGTGAAATGCTGCAAACAAAGTTTCATATTGAACATGTAGTTTAAAGACACTCAATCTTGTCAAATGTGTGTACTAAAACATTTGTGGAAACTCATTGGTGCCGTTTAGCAGACAAAGGCAGCAATGTAATACTGTAAGAAAGAGAACTGATTAAGTATGGTTAGTTTATCATTTATTTAATGGGAATGATGTGTACCTCAGATAAATAAATAAATACAGAAAGAAAGAATGAATGAATGAAAGTGTTAGTTCATCCTGTATGTCTACAAAATCATCTTGCTGCATTTAAAGTTTTTTATAATGTGCACATCATTTATGAAGAATTTTGACTGCCTATGAAGGTGTTGAACAGAAGTGCTAGTAAGAATAAAAAGTTTTATTTTATTTAACCTGCAGCTGTACATTAGTGAGTTTTGACAAGTTACGGTTATTACGTGTAATTCAGTGGGCTAGAGTCACTTGGTGTATGCCTGGTAACATATTTCAGGATGTGATATACAATGGGTACCTGCAAGGGCATGTCACTCACTTCCACAATTTATGTAACCCTTAGGACTGATCTGCTGCCATGAAAGTAAGTGCTCCCCTGTGGTCTTTTGTCTTCACCAGGGATTCTGCCACAAGACCATGCAGCTCAGCCAAGGGCTACCACATCCTCACTCGAGGAGATGTGAACCAGTTTAGCTATTTCACTTGCCTTTTTCTCCCTGCCTGATCTAACAAGTGACTGAACCAGTCATCAAAATCAGGACAACTGAGTTGTAGCCAGGTCTTTATCCCAGGTAACCTATGGGGGGATAAAGACTGAACTCCTGAGCATCATTTGCCCAAAGTTCAACATGCCAAGAATCGGAGTTCCTTCATAGGTAATCACTATTGATAAGTTGTGCCAGCAGTAATGTTGTTTTCAGGAATAATTCCCCCCTTCTTTGAACTGGTGGTACTGTGGACTTGGTAAAAAATAAGTCCAGGGGCATGGGGGGCTTGCCCTACACATCAAGCCTCCTTTGCAAAAAATTTGTCCCCTCATAGTGGAAGCCTTTATTCCTCTACAGTAATGGAGCTGAATACACTAACGGTAAATTTATTGCTTAAAGTTAGACAGGACTACGAACTATGTTTCAATGTAATACATGTAGAACATACCAACAGCATTCAGTAGTACAAGCAAGGCATTATGTAGTATTGTGGTTCTTTAAAAAAAAATCATTTAACCTTACTCTGCAAGCTTAACATAGTGAAAATACTGTATCATTAAAAATAGTCCATTTATCCTGAAAGAATTATAGTTAGGTAACTGGTATTTTAACTCAGGTCCAGTAGTCTTGGAGGACAGAAAGAGTGTGTGGCCTGTTTTTGAATGATCGATGAGAACAACCTTTCATCAAGTGGAAACTGACTATGTTGTGTTGGGCTTGCAGAAACAAGGCTCAATGTGTTTTATTTATTTATGTATTTGTTTGACATTTGTTAACAGGGATAGTCCGACTAGGACAAAGCCCTTTTTTTCAGCGGAGGCCTGGGGAGAAATGCTCCACAGTACAAATATATATAAAAAATGCATGTTACAATAACTATGTAATACAATAAGATTAGCAAAAATATGACTTAATGATAAAGATGAGAGACTTATGTAAATTGTGGTTATACAGATAGACATAATGGTGGCACAGACATGTAGAATAATAAAAAGTAAGACTCGTTATATTGACTAGTTACAAATACTAGTCAACAAGACGTGAAGTTAGTAGTAGTAGGTTAAGATGTAGTACAGCAGAAGTCAAGAAATGAGAGAAGAAGTAGTGAGAAGAAAGTCGGGGAGAGATTGAAGGGGCAGGTTAGTTAGAGAAAGAAAAGAAGGAGTAAAGGGGGAAATAGGGGTTAGGAAGGAGAGAGAATAAAGACGTGGAGAAAGAGAGTGAGGCCTAGATTCAGGTGCGGTGGTTACAGTGACATATCCAGGTGCTATTAAATAGTCTTTGAGATGTCTCTTGAATTGTAGACATGAGGTATGCTTCTCAGGATCATAGGAAGCTTGTTCCATTGAATGGTAGGTGAGCAGCTATATAGATTCTGACAGATTCATTAGGTTTATGAATATTTAACAGATATTGATTAGAGCTTCTCAGAGGTCGGGGGGGTATAAGGTGAGACAAGTGAGGAAAGGCTAGGGGAGGAAAAGGTTTATTTGTAATGGAGAGGATGATAAGCATTTGAGTAACTCTGAATTATAATGTCCATGGAAACATCTGAAATAGAAAGTTAACTCTAGAAAATGATGAACACACTGTCAGCTGCATACCATACAAATGACAACTAGTAAGCCTGGATACTCTGAGGTGAACAGAACCATTATACAAAAAAAGAAGGGTAGAACACATCCTTCTGAGAAAGGAATAATGTTTTAGACAGCACTATATATGTGCTAAAAACACCAATGGCTTAGCCTAAAGGACTATAAAACACAGTCAGAGTGGTATAGCACAAAAATCGTATGAAAAACCTACATTGTCAAGTGGTGCACATAATAAATAAATTAATTTGCCATCATATAGTGCAGGTATACAATGGAAGAAATAAGTGCATAATAAAATATACAATGCAACACACGATGTACGTGGTAAAGCAGTGCTGTACCTATGCAGTGCAGTAGCTGTAACAATGCACAATGAAGATTATTAAGCACAACAGTTTGGATCAGCCCCTTACTCAGTTAAACAACAATAGATCAATAAATAAATATATGCAGTATGAATATTATATGTATGCATAGGGAATAATAGTCATCTACATTACTAAAATGAATTGTGTAATGCACAATTTCAACACAGAGTCTTGGTCAATATGAAACCTCAGTGAGTCTGTGCAAAGGAAACCATGGCATGTGTGACCACCTGTATATGCTGATCTCATACTTGTCCTTCTAGTATATGTATAGTAAATCAAAGTATAGTCACTGTACAGCAAGTAAGGCAGCATGATATGAAAAACAAACCAGTACTCTGTGATGCTTGTGCATTAGCAAGCCAATACACTTACTCTGTAACTGTCATCAGACCAACAGTTTCTAAAATTCAGCAGTGCCAGATTAATAAATCAGTAGGTAAGGTGTATGTGGAGGAGTTCAGGCATGATGTATAAGGGGAAATGCAAAGTGTTATGAACAGAACCAGTTCTGCGCACCTGTAGGCCTAGAGATCAGCAAAGAAGTATGTGCAAATAATAGTCTGCACAAAAACAAGATGTCCACCACATATACAAACCACATTTGACTCCCCCCAACACTGACATGTTGTTAGAAGAATGACTTAGCCAAAGTAAGAGCGAACAGAAGTAGTTCTAAACTCTGGCAAACTGGATATGATTTATATGAACAGAATTATAGCCGGAAGAACCATCAGACAGTAAGTACACAGTGGCTGAGGTCTGATAGCATGCCTGTATAAAGGCTGAGGTGTACTGCCACCTACTGTACACAGTACCTTAGAGGTCCATCATGTGAGCATAAGTTAATACAAAAGAAACAGAAGCATTCCACATGAATTATAATGTTGAAGTCTGATACAGTGTCTTCATAGCATTTCCACAAGTATTAATGTACAAGAATGTGCTAGATGTCCATGTTCTGTGTTAACTAAAAGAAGATCTTCTTCTCTGGACCATGAAACCAGTTGATATTTTCATGATAACAATGTTGCCCAATGTAAGAGATTACATGGCCTCAGTACTTAATGTCAATCCTGGAACAAACACACTTAATGCAAAATAGACTACACAGAATGATAAAATTGTAAGAAATCAGTTTCAGCAGTAACTGTGTACACAGAATGATAGCCTGTGCTGTCTGCATTTTGGGGGTGCTCTAACCAGATTTAAGACATTTTGTCATCAGTGGCAGCGACAAACAAGACAGAATGACAACATAAGCATGTAGATTTCAAAGGTTCACACATAGAAAGAAAGCCAGATGTCCGTTGGTCAGTCAAGCCAACATATATATTGTATCTAAGGAAAAGCAATGACAATCCATTGGGATTTGTTTCCATACTCCATAAAGTAACAATGCAAAAGGCAGTAATCATGACATAAGTCACAGTCCATCAGTGTCATAGGCATATAGCTCTGTTCAGATGGCAGCAAGGCTAAAAGTTCAAAGCTTCCACCATAGTTGTAGAAAACAGAAGAATGCATGGGATGTATGTGATCAGCACATGGCATGCATGTAGGCAGCTAAAACTACAAAATAGCCATTTGTTAGGATGAGGCCACACACAAATGGAACGCCATAACTGCCAGGTATGCAGGCAAGTTAGGCATAGATTGGAGAAAGACATAAGACCAGCAGAATGGCTGTTGAATAGGAAAAGATAATGCAGTGAGTAACTTTGGATTGACACATAAAAGCAGTAAATGGAAATGCAATGATCTTTTATGGATGTCTGATCACAGACGAATTACATAGCTAGTCTGTAACAACAGTCTCTATATATAAAGATGATGCAGTGAAGCAAGAGAAAATGTTTCAAGTATGCTGCAAGACCAAGGTGACCTCTGCAAATCAAAACTGTAAGCAAGGTACACAATTGCATACAGTCCAATGTTCTTTAGTTCAAGAGTTGCTTATACTTAACAGATTACTTCCAGAAGCTAATAAGAAGTAGCTAGAACACAGGAATGGACTATGAGATAGTTTGGTTAGAGACATATCACACCCTGCATCATCAGTACTGTCACATGTAACAGATACTATCCAACGTCTGTCTGACATGTTGGGACTTCTGGCATTGTATGACTATGCATGCATGTCACATTTACTGCTCACATTCACATGTTTACTCTACTCTAATTCTTCCTTACCTCATGAAACTATGAGTGCATATATGCCTGCACTTTAAATTATACTTATGTACTCCAAAATACTTGTTTAAATTTCATTCAATGCTTTGTTACAACATCTTGCTCAAATGTTATTATTCTGTCATATATGTTACTGTGTTTTAGTAGTTTTTGAAAATTGTATTTTAGCTTTGTAATATTTGTATATGGAGCTTTTCCTCCCGGGCCTCCATTTTCAGCCCAATGGACTCACCCGGTTAACAAACTGCAAATAAAAATTAATAAATAATTTACTCTTCTAAACTGGTGAGGTAATGTATTTTACAAACATTGTTTTTACTTGTATGTATGCATGCACGTGTCCTACAGTAGGACACATATGCATGCATATGCTAGAAAAAACATATGACATCCTGCAAATGCAGCATATTAATGACAAAGTTAGTCAAAACATTTCTTTTCTGTTCATACTGGTGACATAGTTAGTCAAAATGTTTCTTTTCTGTTTGCCTTGGACAGGACCTCAGTAGGAGACTTTAGTGAGAGGGAATATGCATAAATGCAACCATTGCAGAGAATGCAATGAGAAATGCATACATTTCAGAAGAGGAATGATATAGCATTAACCTCACAATTCTTGGATCAATCCCTAACCCTAAAACTCCCTTCTCAATGCCTAACCCTAAACTCCCCTTCCTGCTCCTTAACCCTAAAATTTCTCTCCTACTGCATAAGTCTAAAACCTTCCCCTCCTCCCTAAGCCTGAAATCCCGCTCCTGCTTCCTGCACCCCCGACTGATTTACCAAAGGCATACAACTCCAGTCCCTGTTTTGAGACAGTGTTTTGTGAGATATGAGACTTGAGTGTCTATAGTGTTCCCATACAAACCAAATAGCAGAACTATATACAATTCCTAAAAGCATCCAGTCAACTTCAATTTCTACCATGTACTACTACATACCTGGATGGCTTCAGATAGACAGAAGGTATGCAAATGTGCAAATGACAATCATCTACCTTGTCTGTGATACAAGGGCTTATGAACCATATAGTATACAGTGTACTACAGCTGAACAGTTATGTGAGTAGAACTGTGAACTATCAAATATAAAATAACAAAAACTGACCGACCCTGATGCCCCTTTAATGGATATGCTATTCTCAGTGATAAGAAACAACATCATCATTATTAAATTAGTGTAAATTGCAAATACGGTTGAGTGGCATTTGAAAGACTTGCGTAGAATGGGCATGCCGTCGTTGAAGGCTGGGCGTCGAGCTGGCACCTCAGGCACCCATAAAAAATCTACTGCCAATCATTAGCGGACTGGAGTTCCGCTTTGGTGACCCCCTAACCATGAAAAGCCGAAAGAAAAACAAAGTGAGTAAAGATGTTGACATGCTAAAATATCTACCAGAATGCATTCTATCGATAGCAACACAGCATAATAGCCTAACACAGTGTCCATTGTGGAGAGAGATTAAAAGAAACACTAGCTAATGGGGACCACATCATTAATATATACACTAATGTACTTATTGTGTAATTGACACTTTCTCTGCTGTCATGCAAAGGAGGGTGAATTTCTGTGGATTGCCATGGGCCTGACAGTGAGGCAGATCAAGCCCACACTATGCTACCATAGTAGAGTAAAAATCACACTGCTACTCCACAGCTGTATCAAATAAAGGTTATTTATTAAAATATTAAAACTGCTTATGGAAACATTTCCAGTATTTGGTTCACCACCAGGTAAATCAATTTAAGAAAAAGAAAGAAACACTGTTGCTTCCAAAAAGAGAAAACGCTGTTACTTTAAAAACTGATGTACGTATTGCTACAGACTTGCGAATATGTCTTGTTGCAATAAAATACTTCAAATGCATTCAAATGTGTCTCAATGTTAGTATAAACAACCAAGAGAAATACAAAGTTCTGTTTCCAATTCTAAGTGCTTTGTAGTTCACTATTGGTATTCCGGACTCACTCGTAAGCTGAATATCATACAAAAATGTTAGCTCTTCTTCGTTTCAATAAGCACACATCAAGAGGCTCAACAATGTAATGCACCAATATATCTAGGCCAAAGTATAAAGTTCAATGTACAGCAAGGTGAGCTTGCAACTAGAGCTGATTTTTCAAACTCACTCACGAATAAAACACTGCACAAGAACGCTGACCACCTCTTGGTCGAGTTTGAAGCTGAAAACTCAGCAGAATAGCAGTTATTAGAGCCAAAATGCTGAACAGCTGGTACATTACTCTAATGAGTTGTCTTGAACACAAAATAGTATGCTTAGTCAAGCATAAGGTTTAGAACTCCGCAAGTGGCTTAAATCTACCCTGTCTACCAGCCACTACTTCATCAAATGCTTTTTTAACCATCTCAGTGGGATATCCGCGAGCAAAAAAACATGTGGGATAAAGTTGTACACTCATCTTGGAATTCCTCATCATGTGAACACATTCTACAGATGTGGACAAACTGTTCCTTAACAATACCAAACCTTTGGTGGTAAGGATGTGAGCTATTAAAATGAAGAAGTGAATTTGAGTAGGTAGGTTTTCTATATAATCTGGACTTGAAACCCCACTCAAATTTCTCAATCGTGACATCCAAATAGTTTACTTTATTGGTGTCATGTTGATGTGTATAGTGTAAAAAAGTAGTGCCAGAGATATATTCAAAAACGTCTGTCAATTTATCGTCAGTATCTACCCAAAAAACTATATCATCCAAAAAAATGTTTGTAGAGAGTCCAACACTCATTGTAAGGTGAATTAAAAATATGTAAATGTTCCCAATACACCAAAATCAAGTTTGCATATATTGGGACACAATGTGCCCCCATAGCACCACCAGCAACTTACTGGAAAAATTCAACTTCAAAGAAAATGTGATTGTTTTTTAGCACTAGTTCCATCAAAATCAAGTTAAGTGTGGACTTCCTTATCTGTAAAATGACCAAATACTCTTAGAGTGCCTTCAAATCATTGCAATCCTAATCTATGTGGAATGCAAGTAAATAAATAAATAACGTCAATGGTCACAAATTTCAGTGAGTCACAAAAGTGTTGCTGTTTCACATTTTGCAAAAAGTCCCAAGAGACCTTGATGACATTAAAATCCCCCAAATGTATACTTTTTATCTTTACATCCAAAAACTTGGCTAGCTGAGCTGTAACTGACCCTTCTGCTGCTACTATTACTGGACGTAAGGGGGGGTCCATAACATTTTTATGGACTTTGGGGATATTGAAAATTGCCGCCACTCTAGGCTTACCATTGTGGAGAAAGGTAAAATCCTGTTTGTCAATGAAGTCTTTCAGTAACAAATCATTTAATGTGATATAAATCGAGTAAAAGACAAGAAGGTAGCAAACCCAGTAAGTATTCCAGAAATAAAATAAACCAGGTGCTCCAAGGGACCAGAACTCATATCCACAAAGTGTTTATTATTTTACAGCTTAAAAAAGTTAAAAAATAAACTGCTGTTGTAAAAAAATCAAAGAGGTTTAGAGCTTTCGTCTTTCAAGTGAATGACATCATCAGAACCATTGCATTTAGAAAAGCTGGGCTTTTATATCCAAATGGTTAACAAAAAGCAGAAGCCAGCAACTGTGAGCTGTGTGAACTAATTTAATTAGTTAAAAAATAAAAAAACACAAAGATAATATCACACAGCTCACAGTTGCTGGCTTCTGCTTTTTGTTAACCACGTGTTTTTGAGCCGTGCAATCACTTCCGTGCAGGGGAATTCCTTTTGACTTTTATATCCAAAACCACACCCTTAATTGAAAACAAATCATGAAGCCAAGTCCTGCATTTAAAGCTACATACTCAGCTAGCATTCACCTTAATAAATGTATGTGATTAATGGTTGCAAGATAATACATCATGAATAAAATAAGTAAAAATGATATACATATATACAAACTGTGCTTGCAGAATCCATACTACAAAAACAACAAACAATCACATGTTCCTACGTACATTGCATCAACTTGTATTTTGCCAACTTACATTTGGACAACCTATATTTTTATTGATAGTACTTTTAACTCACTGGCAAAAGAAACTGTTTCATTTTAGCCTGGTGGAACAGTGGCATTAAATCTCAACTGCCAAAGCATTTCTTTATGTAACAACTTATTCTTCCAGTCCCCACAGTATGCTGCCAAATCAATTTGTTCTACAGCAAAAAACATACTTTTATCACACCCTATACAGGTAGTCGAGTACCTAGCTAAAGCACTCTTGTTGTGATTTCGCTGGATGCTATAAACATGCTGATAAATATGCTTATTAAAAGCATTATTGGTTTGGTCAATATAAAATGCTTGGCATTGTGTGCACACAGCAAAATAAATCACTCTCTCTGTAAAACAATTAAACCTGCCTCCCTTGGCATAATCCTTGATTTTGTCACATAGCCACCAATCATAGTGCCATTCAACATAGCCACATTGATTGCATCTTCCACATCTAGAATGTATAGGAAAATTATCCATCCTGCATGTAGGTTTATTCTCCAAAATACTTTTGAAATTATTCTGTCTTTTAAAAATGGAAGTAGGCTTAACCTCGTTAAATCTCTGTGTGGCCTAATTACTACTTATAATAAACCAATTTTTCAAAATGATCTTTTGTATTTCCTTGGCATCAAGTAAATGATGAAAAACCATGTTAGTACTTAAATTAAGGGACTGTTTGTTATGGGCAACAACATCTGGATTATTGTTGTACCCATGTTTAAAAATGGAACCATATATACCATTTTGTTCACTCCACACCTGTCCTAGCACTTCATGCACCAGGGCACTAGGGTAATTGCATTCCAAAAACATTCTTTTCAAAACAATAAATTCTTATTGACACCTGTTGTCATTTGGTGTCAGTCTAGATACCCTAATAAACTGACTTTTTATAATGCCCTTTTTCTGGTGGTATGGGTGGCAGCTAGAATAAAATAAACAAGAATTATAATAAGTGGGCTTTCTAAATATCCCTGTTTCCAGGGTTCCATCTGGTGAATGTTGAACTTTAATATCCAAGTATGCAATTTCATTGGCATTAACATGGTATGTAAAATCCAGAAACTCTGTGCTATGTTGCATCAGTCCCAACAATTCATTAAATTGATCTATACTACCTTTCCACAAAATGAACAGGTCATCTAAATATCTATAATAAGCTTTGCAAAGCTTAAAAAGTAGAAACTTAAACAAACACATTAATTCCCACCTTAACAAAATGCCATTTGCAAACACAGGGACACAAATAGCCCCCATGTCCACCCCAGAATACTGTTTATAATATTCTTTGCCAAAAACCAGGAAATTGTTGGACAAAATTATTTCCATGAAATCATGTATTAAATTTTCATAATTTTCAGTTAATCCCCTGTAAAGTTTAACTATCTCATCAAACCATAACAGACCTTGTTCTTGTGGGATGACAGAAAATAAACTTTTAATGTCACAAGTGATAAAGTAATGAAATTCATGATCAACCTGCCTTATTTTGTCCAACAAATCCCATGAATCACGAATGATACATCCAAAAGGTTTAAACAAATTTTTAAGTTTTGTATCAACAAATTTGGCCAGTGGCTCAGTGATGGATCCTACTGAAGCCACAATAGGCTGTAGAGGTGGATCCCTGATGTTCAAGTGTAACTTCAGGATACCAAAAATTCTCGGGATAACAGGGTCCTGCACTCTTAGAAACTCGTGGAAATCTTGTGGGAACTGCTCAATCAGTAACAGCTCTTCCAATGTTATTCTCACAGCCCTATATGCTATGTTTATTTCATTTAACAAAACAACATTATAAACATGGATATCATTAAGGGAGACCAAAGTGACCATGCTTGACATCGATGTCACTATAATTAAAGATACTGTAACCATTCAGAATGGACCTAAAACCATTTGCAATGATACAATGATTACAGTATCTTTAATTATAGTGACATCAACATCAAGCATAGTCACTTTGGCCTGTTCACTAAAGGTCTCAGTTTTATTCCTCGATGCAAATGTAATATAAGTAAATTCATTATTGATCTGAAATTGTTCCTAAGGGAAAAAAATCTTAAATTATTATTGCCAAACAATAACCATCAGACTTTGAATAATGACCTTAGGAAAAGAAGTGTATACAATCCTCCCCTCCACCCTCAGTTGAAAAACTTTGAAGTTGTAGTAGAAAATCAACTTAGAAAGGGTATCTTGGGCAACAAAATTATATCCAATCTAAACACCTGATGAAAGAAAGGTGATGGATGACCTTAAGAGCAACCAGAATGTTAGAGTCATGAGACCTGACAAGGGTGGAGGAAGGGTTTTAATGAATAAGATTGATTATGAGGCCAGAATGTTAAATTTGCTTGGTGACACTGACAGGTACACTAGGGTGTCCCTTAATGAAATCCATGTAGCCTACCATAACATTTATATCACATTAAATGATTTGTTACTGGAAGACTTCCTTGACTGACAGGATTTTAACTTTCTCCACAATGGTAAGCCTAGAGTGGCAGCAATTTCTGGTATCACCAAAATCCATAAAAATGTTATGGACCCCCCCTTACATCCAATAGTAGCAGCAGAAGGATCAATTACAGCTCTGCTAACTAAGTTTTTGGATGTTAAGTTAAAAAGTATACATTTGGGTGATTTTTATGTCTTCAAGTACTCTTGGGACTTTTTGCGAAACATGAAACAGCAACAGTTTTGTGAATCACTGAAATTTGTGACCATTGATGTTATTGACTTATTTACTTGCATGCCACATTCATTAGGATTGCAATGATTTGAAGAAGCTCTAAGAGTATTTGGTCATTTTACAGATAAGTAAGTCCACACTTACTTGATTTTGATGGAACTAGTGCTAAAAAACAATTACATTTTCTTTGAAGGTGAATTTTTCCACCAAGTTGGTGGTGTTGCTGTGGGGGCACATTGCGCCCCAATATATGCAAACTTGATTTTGATGCAGGATGACCCTGGGAAACTATGATCGAGTACAGGGAGGTATTCTGGCAGATATTACTGGAAGCTAACAAGCACCCAGGGTTAAATGAAGTTATTTCTTTAGTTCCAGTTTTAAAATTACATGCTGCCAGGTTATAACAACATAATTTTAGTAATTCACGTACGAGAATACAAAAATGTTCCACACACATAATTTTAAATCAAGGTATAGCTTTTTACTGTTGATTTTTCTCAAAATAACCACTAGAGTGCGGTTTACCATTGTAAAAATATCTTAGTGACTGTTTCTATTACATTTTTACATACGCACAGAATTTTACCCACTGTTTTAAGTGCATTTTGTGTTTTAAATGTTTTAAATGTGTATGTATTTATATATTACATGATTTTTATGTGATACATTTTATTTTGTCACATTCTATTTTGTCACAATTTGACATTTTAATTAGTTGCACTGTGATTGGAGGGGCATCATTTATTTATTTAAGTATTTAAACTGCTACTTGTGAGATACATTCATCTATGCATCTGAGGAAGTCTGTATAGACAAAAACATACTTGTGGATATAAGCGTTTATGTTTTACTTTGTAGAGTGCTGTCTATTGCTCCTTGCAGAGCTTACATAATTTATTTTCTGCTAAAGCTATGTTACCTTATTTTGGACTGCACATTTATAGAGTGTGTAACTGTGCAACCAGGAAGTTTACTTTTAAAATCAAAACCAAACAAGGGATGCAGAATTTGGAGACCTTTAAAGTTTAGAGTACAGGTGTTGAGCAGCAGCTAGTTTTTGTCATATTTCTAAAGACTGCAATGGAATGAGAGTTCATGTCTGAAACTCAACCTGTGCAGATTTATTAATGGCTGCTGAATGCTTTTCACAGAATAAGATAGATACATTACACTATGTGGTAGTTTTATATTGAAATAGCTGTTAATTACTGTTTCCTTTTTTAACTGACATCTGTCAGTTCAAACCTTTCATTTTTTACTCTACTATGTGTGTATACCTGCTTGTATATTTACTATTCAAAGTACATTGTTTGATCTTATTTATTTCAAATAAAAAAAAATATTGCTCAGCTTCAACAATTTGTGGTGGTAATGCATTTATTAGTCTAAGGGTGTGTGTCTAGATTTCATGATTTATTAATTTTAGGTATCAACATTATGGAAAATGCTTAAACGATTGCTAATATATGCTTATATCATGGTCAGTTTACTTAAAGACAATGTTGTTGATGTGCTAGACTGGTCTAACTGGTGGCAGTGAGTTCCCATAAAAATGGGAGAGTTGCAGTGACATTTTAAATGTACCATCCACTTTTATTTGGAAACATTCTGCAAGTGTGTGTGTGTGTGTGTGTGTGTGTGTGTGTGTGTGTGTGTGTGTGTGTGTGTGTGTGAGTGTGTGTGTGTGTGTGTGTGTGTTTGTGTGTGTGTGTGTGTGTGTGTGTATATATGTATGTACAAAATTGTCTTTGCAATGTTTCATTTACTGTTCGTGTGATGACACTTGAAGATTTTGTGATGAGAGCAAGGTGGGTAAAATAACAGAAAGGCATGGGATGGAGATGTTCAGTATAACATTTATTTGACTGTATCAAGTACTGAGCATAACTTCAGACAGCAGTGCATGTTGTTGGATATTCTTAAAGCCAACTACCTCACATATTATTCAGCGGTCAGCATGCTGATCATCAGAACATGGGTCTGACTGTCAATGAGATGTTTACTGTATGTTGTGGGATTTTTATTTGTGGTGCACTGTGTTATATATGCAACAATACTCAGTGCATAAAAGTTAACATGTTTAAAGTTGGCACAATTTTATACAATGGTTACCTAATGAGGAGATATTATCCCTTAACACAAAAAAGTACTAAGTACTTCAGATTTCCCCATCCTTAGACACAATCGTTTTTTTTTTTTTTTTTACATTTCTCTTGCATTTTTTTAATTAGCACCCTGTTAGAGGATTTAAGGGCATTAAGAAACATGGTTTGTTAGGCTACTAAACAATTCTGTCAAATTTATAGTAGACACCAGCCAATAACAAGCTGTTAAGATATTTATAAAAGCAAATCACAATGTCTGTTGTTTGACTGACTAGGATCTGTATTACAAATCATTAATTCTATAAGTGAAATCAATAGTTAATGCATGCAAAAAGACCAAGAAAAAATGCATTGCTGTTTTTGTGGCTTTTGACTGAAAGGCATATCATGAAGCTTTTATTCAATTTACAATGCTTTTCAACTCTATTTTTCATCCTACTTCTAATATTAGGTATGGAGACTTTCTCTATTACTTACTTGACATTGTTTCATTTGTTTTATTAGGTTGTGCTTGTAACAGTAGCATTCTTTATATGTTTCATTTAATATAAGTTCTCTTGCACTAGCAATATTGTTCATTTATTGTGTCAATCAATAATTAGACATAGGAATTCACTTACCACTGATACTTTATTCCTATTGTATTTTAAGGTCTTTTACCTAATGCAAGTTTCATAAAGTGTCCCTAAAGCTTTGGCTGAGTGGGGTCCAAATGTCTTCCTTTTCCATTATATCCTGCATTATTCCTTCCCTCTTTTTCTCATTGAGAGTATATTCTAATAGCTTGCGTCTTATCAATCAAGGGGGGAAATATCCATGCCAACAGTACATTTCTAACTCAGCAACTGGTCAGAATTGGAGAAATGCTTTACATTTGTGATCACTGAGCAACCAAATGGTTGCACTTTCACAACTAACTTACTAGCTAACTAAATATAACCAAAAAATATATCAAATAAACATAGAAAAAAAGTATTTATTTCTCATGGGTAAAGTTTCCAACATCCTTTATGGAGGAGCTAAGCCTTTGGCGCATATTCATCTAATATAATGTACACTAAGATCACTGTACCTTACAGGCAATAGGCCAGCTGCACTTTGCCATCCCATCACCAAATGACAGAATTTTCAGTCAAACTACAAAAAAAATGTCTTTAGTCAGCCCATGTTCCCTCAAATGTTTTGTTCTGAGACATTGCATATATTATTTTCCTCACTTTGTAAATTTAACAAGAATAAAATTATACGCACTATTAAAATGGCATATAGCATATCAAACGCACCATTCCTACCATCATTGATTATTCTGACAATATCTGGAATGCTATTGAATTTTGTTGGCTTGTCTTTGATTTGTGTTTTTTTCAGGCATGAGAAGAAAATATTTTTTGACTATGTCTTTGACACTGTAAATGATGTGTCATTATACAGTTGTATAATTATGCCTTTTTTATAATAGTATTATTTCTTTATGCAAAATTATTTATAGAATCCAGCTGACGTTCCTCAGACTACAACTCAGCAATGTGTTGGCTGCATATTTCCACTCTGGAAAGCTTCCTGTGTTCCCATTTGATGTACAACCATATCTTCTTCTGCTCCCAGTTCTACTATAGCTAGTGTATTGCACTTTTTTTTTACTGAAGCTACATATTTCCTTTTCACAACCAGATGTACATGCTCTGTTTTTCTGACTAGACTGATATTCACTGATAGTTGTCCTTCTAATTTCCTTACCTTCCTTCAGCTGGTCAGAGATATAACAGCTATTGTAATTGTCTTTTCTCATTTTGTCTTAGATTGTACTTGAATATATTTATTTTACTTTTTAAAGTTTTGGAATTTGCTATAACAAAATCTGTGACTTCTCTCTTTGTCACTTATCTGTCCTTAGTTTTCAGAATAGTATCTTTTTCCTACCCAAGATAAATGAAAATGATCTCTACAATATATGCATTAAATTGTACATTTACCTGTACCCACAATCTTCCTCAAAGAATAACTAACTTCTAGCAGGGAGGTGTCCCATATTAAATGTACATTAATTCTAAAATCAACATCAGTATGGAGAGTATACTATATACATTTATGCAAAATGCTAAACACCATAGCTTGTTACTTTTGTTATGAGCTTAGCATAGCTGCTGTTTTAGCTCCTAGCCAGCAATTTACTTATTTCTAAAGTTTTGCATGATTGTCCTTCTGTTTCTCATAGTAGCTCTCAGTAGAAATTACTTCATGTTCTCAGTTATCTTTTTGGTAAATGCATTTATTTTCTTATTCAGCAGCATTTCCTCTAAACTTTGTTACATTGCATTACATTTGTTAAATCTCAGGAGACGATACATCTATTTAGTCTGCCTTAACATCTGACTGGTCTCCACTTTTACTCCTCCCTCTTAATCTTTTTCTACGTCTCATGTCCTCTTAAATGGCTCAGTGGACCCTCTTTCTACAATATGTTCAATATTCCATTCCATGAATGTTTAGAAATCCGGAGAGAAATTAGTTCTTAAATTTTTTTGTTTGTGCTCACTCTTTCCCAACAGCCCTTACTGTAAATAATGACCCCTTCACATTTCCCCGATATGATCTGGTGCACTGATATCATGCGTGCTCTTTAGCTTCAAGTCTCAGCTGAGAAGAACACTATAGTCTCTGGCATATGTTCATATCCCTTCCCCTTCATTCCACATGTCTTTCTGGTGACTCTTCTTTGGACTCATTCTACCAGCCTGATCCTGTTTTCCTTATCTGCCTTCAGAACTACACACAGCAGTTATGACCAAGTGCCTCATATCTCTATAACATTGCCTTTTTATATTTTATAGGAATATATATTTTGATACCCCCCTATTATTTTTTTTTTCTATTGCAACCTCTCCCTCATTCTGCTTGCAGTAGTCCAGTCAAGGTGTGGTCAACAGCCCCAGTTCCTTTGTCTGTTTTGTTACCATTAGTTCCACTCCCACAAACTGAAACGCTATACCAGGATTGTTGTGGTCAGGTACAGTACATTGCATTCTTTTACTTTGAACATCAGCTACCATTTTTCTTATCACTTATTCAGCTTTTCCAAAACTTTTCCTAGACTCTTCCTAGACTTTTCCTAGATTCTTCCTGCTATCATACAATGTTACTAACAAAGAGTATGATTCTGTTCATATATGTCTAAAATAGGTCTAAGGTAAAAACACTGATAAGTAGTGGACCCAAGAAAGCCCCCCTGCAGTCCTACATTAGTGTCTTAATTCCTAACCATTTCTGTCTCTCTACGATAATCTGTATTTTACCACTGAAACATGCTACTACCCATGTCTTCAGACTTGTTCCAAACATCTGCTTCTGCAGTATTTTTTTCAGCCTCCTGTGTGAGACTGCATCAAAGGCCTTGCTGAATTTCAGGTAGACAATGACTATTGGTGCTCTTTCTTCACATGTAACCCAGATATTAAATTAGATAAGATTTGATTGGCACTCTACATCTGTCCATAACACCATGTTGGCTGTTGATCTGGGAGAGTGTTGCTTTCTAGGAACGGGCTACTAGCTTTCATTTTTAAGATTCTCTACATGAAGTTGTCAGCTACAGTTGTTAATGTAACAGCAGTTCCCTAGATTACTTTCTGCTTGCCCCTTGTACAGGAGTACCACAATTGTTGTCTTCCAGTCCTGTCTCATTTATGTGATAATCGGTGATTTGCTCTGTCACATGGTTTCACAAAATAAGGATCAGATTTTTGAGGATTCTGGGAAATGGCCTGCCTGCTGTCCTTCTGCTTTATCCTCCCCAAGGGGAGCAAGTTCCCTATGAATCATTACTTTCTCTATTCTGGAATCTGTCCATTCTAATTCCAGTTCCACACTGTCTACTTCCCAGTATGCACACTTCCCTTGCTTTCAATTGAGAAAAATCAGGCACACTTCATCTCACCTCAGGCACAGTCCCACCAGCATTCATTCGTGCAGTTATAATCCAACTACCACTACATGAAGTCATTTCTCCTAATGGGCCCTGTGCATGATTATTAAAACATTTGCAAAACTTTTATACAAGCAACTATTTAAACACATTAATAGCTATTGCCTATTATGTGATGTGCAGCATGGCATTTGCAATGCCTTCAGCAGTTTACTGCCCTGGTAATTGCCATTTATTGCAACTTGAATGAAGGACTTATTACTGCAGGTCTCTGTTGACATGACAAGGGCTTCTGAAATGGTCAACCATACCTTTCTTCTCAACAAACTCTATATCACAATTGATAATGCAAGAAAGATGTTTGAAAAAAAAAAAACAAGACTCAGCTTTGGAGATAACACTATCTGCTGGTTTTGGAGCTGTCTAAAAGACAGAACCTTCCAAGTCCATAGCAATGTTTCCTCCTCTACTGTTAGTAAACTTAATACAGGTGTATTATAGGTGTACCACAAGGGTCTATTCTATTTTCTCTCTGTTTTAATGATCTCCCCTTAGAATAATCAAATCTCAAATTAATAATGGATGCAGATGATATGTTGCTCCTGCAGTCCAGTACTAGCCACTCTGACCTGCAAACCAAGTTACAGGATAATTTCACTCAATTCTACACCTGGTCCACTACTAATTAACTACTAATTAACCCAAAGAAAACACTGCTTGGGCTTTGCCTCAGCCAAGAAATTACCTACTATTTCTCATTTTCTTTTAACAGATGTTAATGGAAACAGAATACGTAATGTCACTGAACAGTGGTAGCTAAGCCTAATACCGGATCTTACCCTTTCCTTTACTGACTGCGGTGGTGGTGCTGTGGTAGCGTTGTCACCTCACAGTAAGACATTGTCCTGTTCAATTCTCAGCTAAAGCGTCTTCTGTGTGGAGACATGTGTGAATGAGTGTACCTTTGTTGAAGGTTGTGTGTCAGGGCTGGCAACTAGGCATGTAAAAATATACTGCCAATCTGTTAAATAAAATAAGATTTCAATACACAGGAGGTTCAGGTTAAAAAGTTTACTAGTGTACACCAGGAGGCAAAAAACGTACAAGTACAGAATTTTTTTCTGACATGAAACAGGAAGCACACAATTTTATATAGGTTTAACATTTAAGCTATGCCCACCTTACTGACGTGATATGTCACAGGGCATCTACATCACTTTAGCTTACAGTCTTCTATTCATAAAGCTGTTGATGCTGTATATTTAAAAAAACTTTTCCTCTAGATACAATACGGCTTTGCTATCCAGCTGGTCAGGCATAATGTCTTTCTGTAAAGTTACTTCTTCAAGGTTTTATATCAGTTTGACTACAATAGCAGATTCAGTCTTTTAATAATCTTCTTTGTTCTCTGTTACACTTTCCTACCAGCTGCATGCTTATCTCAATAATACATATACAAGGCCAAATCATTCCAACAGGAAAGAGCAGACAATTTCATTATTTCACACATTTAATTTGCTGACCCAGCAGATAATCACTTGTGAAAAGCATAAACATTAAAACTTGCTAAGTTTGCATCTGCCAGGGTCGAAGGTCAGCTTTGCTTCAAGCCACACTGCAGTTTCAAAACTACTTACATTTACACATGAATTAATCCTTACTATTATATGATTAATAGAATAAAATGCATTATATACTACTTTGCTTTTTAAACTAGCATTTCTCATGTATTCAAATACACATTTTTCTAACATTCCCCCCCCGTATTAATACTTTTTATTCTATTTTGAAGTATGCATAGTGTCATTTCATCTCCCAACTTCTTCCACTTAGGATTTTCAGATAGGTGAGTCATTCAATCTATACTTCAGAAAAAATGTCATCTGAGATCAATCTTTCAATCTCAATATCTTGGTACAAAGTTTCAGCAACAGATACATCAATAAAATCTTTGATTAATCTTTTCATGCAGGGAATTCCACAGCAAACACATGCTCCTATTAGGAGTATACCCACACAAATGGCAATCAGAATATTCATTAGGATGAAACCCCACCCCCCAAATAGATTCTGGAAAAAGTCCGTCAGTGGGTTTGGGCCTGGTTCAGTCACGGCTGATACATGCTGAATTACCTCTAGGTGGTTATTAATCTCATGACGATTGTCAGGAATATAAGCACAGCATTTTTTTTTGATAAGCGCGTACGTACCACCTCTCATTGCTAGGGTGAAGTCAAGAGCCATCCGATTTTGTAGCACAACAGTTCTCATTGCATTCAGTTCATCAGTCACCAGTTCTAGGGTGGAAAAAGTTGCATTACTCATTACTTCAAGAAGTTTTGACAACTTCCTCAGCTCCCAGATCGATTTGACTGCTCCATAGGCTGGGAATATTCCTGCCCAAGATATAACACTGTCACTCAAGTCCATATAAGTCAATTTGCTTTTGTCTTTTACTGAATTGTGGTCTTTCCAGTCAGCTTCAATCTTTCCAACTGGATTCACAGGTTTTTCAACTGGACCTTCGGCTTTTCGGGCTGCTTCTCTCACGTTTCGTATCTTACCCAAAGGTAATTCTGCAGTATGTCTTATTGTCGGAACCAAGTAACCCAAAAAACAACTGCCAGACCAATTCTCAGGTAACCATTTATACGCCTTTTTCCCACAAATAAAATAACAGTTTTCTACTTTAGTACTAATATGCATCAGCCCTGCATGAAACATTTTCTGATCTATAACTGACAATTGTTTAAACAAAGCTGGATTCTTGCGAATGTCATTCATGGTTGTTTTCAATGAGTTCAAATATGAGTCATAATTAGTATTGGAAAAAGTATTGCCATTACTATTCTAATGTAACATTGGTAAGATATGGTTATATTACAATTGCTCCAGCCCACCTGGAGGGTATCATTTTTATAAAAACATACAACTCCTTTTTGTGTGACAGGTAAAAATAAAGCTATTTTGTTCTGTGATCTCACAGTTCCTGTATCGAAAAGTAAATTCTCCCAAGTCTCATTTATCCCCAAAGAGACAGCGGACATTATCAGTCCTCCATATGCTGTTGGTATAGCTGTACAAACCCAGCAATTTGAAATGTTCATAGTCTCTGCATATACACGTTTCATGGCTAGGTATGTGTTAAAATTTGGATGCCAGTCTATAGACGTTTCATCACGCCTTCCCACTTTCACTTGTGTGGTTGTGTGTAGGATAAACCACAACAAGAGGAAAATTGTCACAATTACAGTCAATAAATGTACACTCAACAAAATGATTATGCAACATCTCTGGGGTTGTTCTAAATTTCTATTCGCTTTGTTTTTGGCCATCTCGGTCTGGTTGTGTATCAGTCACAAAGTTTTTATCAAGTTGAAAGTTCTTTACCGGTTTACAATGTGTCAAATGAACCCAGGACATCCTCTCGGCCACTCTAACTGCAGTAGGCGTTGCCAACAGAACCTGGTATGGTCCCTCCCACTTTGGACTCACCCAATTCTTCCTTTTCGTCACTTTCAGCCAAACCCACGACCCTGGGGCCAAGACTGCTTCCACCAGTCTGGTCTGTTCCTTATCTGAAAAAGAGTTAAACTGCAAAACAGATTTATTTGTTAACAGTTTCCTCATATAACTAGCTAATGAACTGTCAGCCTCTTACTCTGCAGGCATGAGAGCTTTCCACTGAGGCACATAATATGCTCTCCCAAAAACCATTTCAAAGGGAGTCAAACCCTTTACATTTGGAACCGTTCTCATACTCAGCAGTGCTAAAGGCAGACAGTATATCCAATTCTTTTGGGTCTCCTCTACTAGCTTCTTAAGCTTACTTTTGAGGGTATCATTGTACCTTTCCACCAGTCCTGCTGACTGTGGGTGGTAAGCACAATGGTTCTTTAAGGAGATACCAAAAAATCTTCCAAGTTGGTGGATTGTCTGGTTTACGAAATGTGTGCCATTGTCACTATAAATCCTTTCCGGAATGCCAAATCTAGGGATTACTTCTTTTATCAGGGCTTTCGCCACTGTTGCTGCATCCGGGTTTTTGGTTGGAAAAGCTTCTACCCATTTGGAAAACATGTCTACAATAACTAAACAAAACTTTTTCCCTTCACATTTATTCAATTCTATGAAATCCATACAAATAGTATGGAATGGATACGGTGGTATAGGAAAACTTCCTTGCTTGGTTTTAAATGCTCCTTGTGCATGGTGCTTGTTACAAGTATGACAAGCTGCACAAAATTTTTGTGTAGTTTGTGTATCCATATGTTTGGAATATTCGGTTTACTAACTGTACCATCCCCCCTGTTGAGACATGGCACTGCCCATGGCTCAAAAAAGCTGCATATCTAAATAAATTAGATGGCAATATCGGTTTTCTTTCTTTGGAAATGTAGAGTCCATTCTCAAGAATTGCACCTCGTTTTACCCATTTTTGTTTTTCTGCTTTTGTAGTAAGCGTCTGCGTTGTTTTTAACATGTCTAAATCTAAAATCTCAGAGGGTTGTAATTCCTCATTTAAAAGTAAAGTTTCTGAGTCTGAGGCTGCTTGCTTTGCAGCTGCATCAGCTCGTGCATTGCCTTTCGAAATCTTATCCTGTTGTTTTGTATGAGCTACACATTTACAAATAGTTACTTAGGTAGGTAACTGAATAGATTCTAATAACTCCAAAATAAATTGCGCATGATTAATAGGTTTTCCACTAGATGTTATCATTCCTCTATTTTTCCATTGTTGTGCAAATACATGTACTGTAGAAAAAGCATACTGACTATCAGTATATATGTTCACACACTTGTTTTTTGCTAAAGTACATGCCCTCGTCAAAGCTGTCAATTCTGCTGCTTGTGCAGATAAGTTGTGTGGTAAGGATTGAGCTTCTAAAATTTCAGTGTCTGTAACTACTGCATACCCTACCAGATTCTTCCCTGTAGGACCCCTTCTGCATGAGCCGTCCATGTAATATGTCACCTCGGCATTATCCAAGGGCATATTTGTGAGATCCTGTCTTGGTAAAGCTAACTGTTCAATTTCCTGCAGGCAGCTGTGTGGTGTGCCATCCGCAGGAGTTGGGAGTATTGTTGATGGATTTAATGTCGTACATCGTTCAATTGTCATATGAGGTTGGCTCAGCAGTATAGTCATACATGAAAGGTGTCTAGCAGGAGAAAGGTATGCCACGTTTTCTTGCAGTAAAATTATTGCAACTGCATGAGGCACTCTCAATGTGAGAGGGTGGAATAATACCACTGAGGCCGAAGCCTGTACTGCCATTGCAGCTGCAACTACTGCTTGTACACAGTGAGGCAAAGATCGTGCCACTGGATCCTACTATGATGAATAATAGGCTATGGGGCGTTGCTTATCCCCATGTTGTTGCGTCAATACTGACGTCATATATCCTTGCTTACAATCTACGGTCTGAAAGAATCGTTTATGATAATTCGGAAGTCCTAAAACTAATGAAGAAGCTATCAACTGCTTCAACCTGCAGAAAGCCGTTTCTGCTTCGGGTGTCCATTGTAAGATATCTTGTGCTGCCATTGGTGTCTTATATATCAAGTCAGTCAGTGGAGCAGATTCCAAAGCATAATTTGGTATCCAGCTCCGAAAAAAATTAGTTGTACCTAAGAAAGACATAATTTCCTTCTTGGTTGCTGGTTTAGGTGCTTGCAAAATTGCTGTTTTTCTTTCCTCATCTAGTATTCTACCTTCATTGGATATTACATATCCCAAGTATCTAACTTGTTTTCACAAAAGTTGTAACTTACTTTTGTTTACTTTGTGTCCTTGTGTTGCTAAAAATTTCAATAATGCTACAGTATCCTCCCTGCACTGTTGCTGGGTGGGGGCTGCTAGCAAGAGGTCATCTACGTAAAGTAGAATTTGACTACCTCCCGGTGGGGTAAACCCTGCCAGGTTGCTAGCCATTTCTTGTGCAAATATTGTTGGGCTCTCACAATATCCCTGTGGTAGTCGAGTATACGTATACCTTTTACCCTGAAATGTAAATGCAAACCAATATTGACTATCAGGATGTATAGGTATTGAAAAGAAGGCATTGCTAATATCTACCACAGAGAAATACTTCTGCTGCAGTTTTAAATCGTTTAACAAAGTATGTGGGTCTGGCACCGTAGGTGCTCTAGGTATTACTGCATTATTTACAGCTTGTAAATCTTGTACCATCCGCCATTCCCCGTTTGCTTTTTTAACAGGAAATAGGGGTGTATTACATGGTGAATCAGGAGATTCTACCAGTACTCCTTCTTTGAGTAATGCTGCTATTATAGGCTTAATTCCTATTTCTGCATCCTTTCTCAAAGGGTACTGTCTTTTCTGTGGTCTAAAAGCTGACTTTGGGGTAATTGTAACTGGTCCTGCTGTTCGAATAAGTCCTTCATCTGACTTGCCTGTTGACCAAAGAGTTGTTGGAATTTCACATAAAGCCTTTTCTTCTTCTTCTAATAAGAATGCTAATCAGCTGTTCTCGCTAGCTTGCAAGTGTACAGCTGGATGTGTCTGTGTCAACCAATTCAGTTTTTGTTTTTGTATCCCTTGTTCTGATAGTTCTAAATCAGTCTGTTTCTCCCATCTTGTTACTTTTTCTCCTAAGTCTGCCCATTTTACATGTTTATTCTTTGTCAAGCTGGCATGTGGTAATCGATTTGATCTGTATAATGCAAGGAATTCTTGAGGTAATGAACAGCTGACTACACTGTTCCCCTCAGTATCCCAGTACAAAGTAGGCAATACTAGTCTAGTTGCACGATTTCTGAATAGTTCTTGCTCATATTCTCTATCAGGTCCTGGTGTAGTACAGTAGTATAGAGTACAGTGTAACAAATGCTGTTGATCAGTCTAAAGGGAGGGGGCTTTACTGATGGCTATGTTCATCAGTTCCTCGGTTACTGCCCCTGGACCAGTCGTGACTAGGTCCTGGCTGTACCAGTAAAAAGTTTCACCCTCCGATCGCACTACAAAGGTATCCATTTGTCTCTGTGCCTCCATACCTTGTACAGTTGGAACTACTGCTATGCCAAATATCTGCATAAGGTCCCTGCCCAATAGGTTTACTGGACACTTTGCAGAAACAACTATTTTACTTCTCTGGGTCATACCTGAAACAGGGTCAGTTATTGCTATATCATGGGAAAGTGGTTCCCTGTATAGCTGTCCATTTGTGGCTTTTACTAGTATATAATCAGGTGATTCTGAATGTTCTGGTAACTCGGAGGGGTGTATCCAAGTCCGTGACACTCCTGAGTCACACAGGAATTTGACTTCCCTTTCCTCCACCAGAAGTGTAACTTCAGGTTTCGTATCTGCTAAGTAGAGCTCTAAGCTCAATAATGCTAAGTCCAAAATTTCACTTTCTTCATCCTTCATATCTACTTGCACTTCCTTCACTCCTTCTATCACATTTACATTCGTTTTCTGTTTAGTAACTTTTCTTGATGATTTCTGACTTTCACATGATGTATCTTCACTATCATATAGTCAGTCCTCATCTCCCTTATCTTCTGAAATTACCTTTTTGTTTTGCCTACAATCCCTTGCTAGATGTCCCTTTTTCCCGCACATGAAGCACTCACCTCTCTTTTTCCTCTCTTCAAAATCTTCTGATCATTTGTCAGACTGTTTGTTTCCCTGGGCATTCATCTTGCCCTTTTTACCTGACTGCAATACAAATACTTCAGCTCCGTCTTCAGCAGTGAAGACTTGCACCTTCTTTTTCTTTTTACTATTAAAATGTCTTTCAGCATGTCTAGCGTATTCAAGTAAGGCTTGCAGCCTCCCTGTTCGATGGTCTATCATATGCTTCATAATGAAGCTACTAATAGGTGCAATGCAACCTTTCAAAAATGCATTTTTTAATTGTTGTTCATACGGGGAATCATTTGTTTGGTTCTCAGGAACAGACATACTGCTATGATTATTAAAACATTCTAATAATCTAGCATAGTACCCATCTATTGTCTCATTTTCCTGTTGTATGCATTGATTAATGCAAGTCCAATCTGCTCTAGGTTTCCATTTCTCAGCGATTCGGTCTGTTAGACCTTTCACTCTGTTGTCTAACTCCGCGTCACTATGTGGGAGGGGTTTAAGCTCGGCATTACGAGGATTCCAGGTGCCACAAATCATGTGCCAGTCTGAACTTATAATTTGTCTTACTACTTTTTCTACTTCTTCCCCATTCAAGTGGTAACTCAATCTCATGCCTTGTAAATCTTCTAAAAATTTGGTAAAATTAACTTTCGGATGGGGAATTCCCTCAGTAGCCTTCCGGATATCCTCCGGTGTCCATGGTCTATATACTAAGAGTGTTGGGTCCTGCCCTTCCTGTCCTGCCTGAGGATTTGGAACTTCTATAAGTGGGCATATTTCTTCCTCACTCTCATCCTGTAGGTTTCTCTCTATTTGATATAATTCTGTGTCCCTATGTGTTTTACGTGTTCGGGACCTAGTTTCAATAGGATCTCTAACAAATGGTTGTGGTCTTGCTGAAACTTCAGGATAATGCGGAGGCGGACCAGGCTGTCCACTCACTTCATATCCTGAAAAGGGTAAGGGAGGGGGCAAGGGAGGAGGAGGGGGAGCTGTCGCTATTACCAAGTTATTATCCTCTTTGTCTAGGAATAATGTTTTTGAATTTTTCAGCTTCTGCTCTCTACGATTTGCTTCCTCAATCCACCTGTGTGCTTGAGGAATGCCTAATTGGCGTTGCTTTTTTGCCTGACCTTCCGCATCAGATTTAAGCTGCTTAAGGAGTTTAACTAGTGAGGTTTTATCAAGTTTACAATCAAATTCATATTTATTAACCCATTTCGTATAATACCTAACGTTATCAGAACGTTGTAATTGCATGTATTTTGCGTCTTCGGTTAGGGGCGGATCTCGCGATATTTTAGTGCACTGATTACCCATGTCAAAGAAAATGTTACGTAACCCTTTATTATCACGTGATATCAAGTTCTCAGTTCCTGTGCACAGTTTATCTAGAATAACTGCCTACCTTATTCTGTTACCCTGATCTATGACCAAATATACAGTACTTCCTTTTGTCCCTGATCTGCAAAACAAATCTTGACAACAATATACTGTAACATAGTCCCTGATCTAAAACAGAAAAAAGGTAAATTCTTCCTACCTGAGCCTCCGGTATTGAGAAAGTCCAAGTTCCACTTTTCGGCCACAGATCAGAAAGTGGCCAGCCTCTTAACACGACAGTTCAGTCAGAGGTCTTTTCACTCAAGAAAAAACATTTCGGTAACTTCTCCTGCGCAGTATTCGACCACCGATATGCTCTGATCTGCGGCTTACCAAGGGAATTCCGGCTCGAAGGACCAAACTGTTAAATAAAATAAGATTTCAATACACAGGAGGTTCAGGTTAAAAAGTTTACTAGTGTACACCAGGAGGCAAAAAACGTACAAGTACAGAATTTTGTCTGACATGAAACAGGAAGCACACAAATTTATATAGGTTTAACATTTAAGCTATGCCCACCTTACTGACGTGATATGTCACAGGGCATCTACATCACTTTAGCTTACAGTCTTCTATTCATTAAGCTGTTGATGCTGTAGATTTAAAAAAACTTTTCCTGTAGATACAATACGGCCTTGCTATCCAGCTGGTCAGGCATAATGTCTTTCTGTAAAGTTACTTCTTCAAGGTTTCATATCAGTTCGAATACAATAGCAGATTCAGTCTTTTAATAATCTTCTTTGTTCTCTGTTACACTTTCCTACCAGCTGCGTGCTTATCTTAATAACACATATACAAGGCCAAATCATTCCAACAGGAAAGAGCAGAAGATTTCATTATTTCACACATTTAATTTCCTGACTCAGCAGATAATCACTTGTGAAATGCATAAACATTAAAACTTGCTAAGCTTGCATCTGCCAGGGTCGAAGGTCAGCTTTGCTTCAAGCCACACTGCAGTTTCAAAACTACTTACATTTACACATGAATTAATCCTTACTATTATATGATTAATAGAATAAAATGCATTATATACTACTTTGCTTTTTAAACTAGCATTTCTCATGTATTCAAATACACATTTTTCTAACACAATCATTAGCGGACTGGAGTTCTGCTGTGGTAACCCCTAACTGGGAAAAGCCGAAAGACACAACAACAACAACAACCCTTTCCTTTACCACACACGCACACACACACACACACACACACACACACACACACACACATGTTTTCTAACTAATAAAGTCCTTGCTCCATTAAAACTGTGTTACAAGATCAGTCAACTTCTTTCACCCATTCTCAGAGGGACATTGCTAAAAATATTTTAATACCTAAACTTTGAATATGGCCTTCCTTTTCTCATTAATACATTCAGTCCATAATCCTCACGGAGTACACACTGCTGACAACAAAATCTGCAGATTCATTCTATTAACAGACCTCAGATGCACCACTGCAATATTCTAAAAAATTCCAAATGGCTTTCAGCATCTCATATGACCACTTTTCTTCTAAGTACTCTAATTTACAAGGTGCTAAAACATGGTGACTACCCCCCTTTAGGAGTGAAGCTACCTTTACAAGACAGCCTTTGTGTACTCAGAAGTCATAGGACAACAATTTCTCTCTACTACGCCCTCCATTTAAAACTGCAGTAGGCAAGACAGACTTGTCTACACTGGGACCTGCTATCTGGAATCACCTGCCTACAGACATGAAAAATCTAGAAACCATTAAAATCATCAAAGGTGCACTTAAAGAGTGTCTCCTTACTGAATCTACCTGCAACTGCTACCATGACGGGAGGGTAACTTACCCTCCCATATCATAAATAATAGAATACATTAATAAATTTTTCTCAGTCTTAATATGTCATCTTATACTGTTATATTTCTCATGCAAAAAGGAGTTTATCTATCATATGTATGACTGCACTGTATTTTATACATATCTTAGCATGCATTTTGTATATATTTTTTCTTTATTCAGTGTCCTCCAGCTGGATCTTTTAATTATAGACACCCTGCATTCAATCTTACAATTAACATCTTGAATTTCGTCATGTACTCATTTTGTATATAATATTGTTGATTGACAGACTGCAATGTATTCTCTGCTCTTTGAGCATGGGTTGTGGCTGAAAAGGGTCCATATGC